>NW_026042306.1:1800000-1980000 GCF_023856365.1 Brienomyrus brachyistius | reverse complement strand
TATTACTGTTGCAGCTACTACCGACAATGTAAGCTGATGGAGTGAATAGGATGTTGTTCATCTATGAAGTTTCCCAGAACTGCAGGAGTCAGCAATGTGAGCGACACCATTTTTCCACCTTCAAGTATGGTGGTAGCTTAATAGCATTGTACCATAGAACTGTTGTTACTCAGTATGTTATGACTGACAGGGAAAAGTTCATGGAAAATCATGGAAGAATAGTGTTACACTCAACATTGTCTTAGCTGTAAAAACATGAATGTTCTGAGGTGGTCTAGTTACTGTAGATCGCTTCCTTTGAGAAATAGGGCTGCATCCATTGGACATCAGTCTGGATCTCAATTACTGTTATGTCTGAGCCCGCATTCCTGGACATGTCTCTTCATCCGGATGAAAATCTTCTGTAAGAATTGCATTAACTGCAATGGTAGAACCAGGCAATAGAATATAGCTGCAGAACACTGGGTGATCTCCACTAGGGGGAACTGTGGGGCCAGAAATGACATGACGTCCACACCTGCCCCGGACATGACCTTAAGCAAACTTCAGAAACAGAGGCAGAATCTTCTCCTTCCGTTCCTGAAGTTTGGTTATTGTCATGTCTGGGCCAGGTGTGCAGTACATGTGCTTTTCAGGCCCAAAGTGGAGATCCCCCTAGTGGAGGACGCCCAGTGTTGTGTAGCCAGACCATTCTTGAAACAGGAGCTGAGAATCCAGCTCTTGTTTGATTTGCAGGCTCAGATGGTGACATTAGGTTCCGCAGTCTGTGTACATCATTAATGTCACTCATGGAAGGTCCTGCAATCGTCGGCTATAAAAGAGCCATCTTGCCATCTCACAACATCCTAAAATTATTGACCTGTAAGTGTTGGTACAGCCTTAACAGAATGTAAACACACTGGAAGCCTTAAGGCATAAAGTTTTGAAAACTGACCAAACTTTATTTACCCATAAGTATTTTATGGGTATAATCAGGAAGCAGGGGCACCTGGATGTTGAATTCAGCAATAAGAATCCCAGTGATGCCGCTTTGAACTGGCTCAGTGAATTAGGCCCTTGTCTGTGATGCACAAGTTGTTGATTTGAATCCCATCCTTGGCATCACATCTGTTATACCCCTGAAATGCTTTAAGGGTGTCAGATACATGACTGACCCTGTGCTTATTCCATTTCAGCTTAGACATCTCCATCCAATGTAAAAACTTAATAGCTGCTTA
This sequence comes from Brienomyrus brachyistius, assembly GCF_023856365.1. Taxonomy (NCBI): domain Eukaryota; kingdom Metazoa; phylum Chordata; class Actinopteri; order Osteoglossiformes; family Mormyridae; genus Brienomyrus; species Brienomyrus brachyistius. The sequence goes on along the minus strand of NW_026042306.1, from coordinate 1,978,783 downwards.
TTTATATTGCTCATAGAAGAATGGAAAAAATATATGTATGCTATTTCATATATATCTGTATGTTGTAAAGATCAGCCTGTTTCAGCCATATAATCTGCAGATGTAATGAGTTTTACATATGAATATCTATATTCATATACAAAATATATTGTTATGCTCCAGGGCCGGGTAATAAAGACTTTAGTCATTCAAATACTGTTTTGTCCCACATTGTCATATTAAATAACCTGTCAATAAATGTGTGCATTTGTGTATTTATGTTGTATATAGTAAATGTTTTTATATTGTGCTGAATGTGATGTTTGCCGACTGATTATTGTGTGAAGTATAGGCTTTCATTATCTGTGCCACTGCTGATTGTCCCTAGCAGTGCACTGCTAATAAAGGTGAACTCCTTGTTTACATGAACAAGATAAAACATGACCCACCGCACTGATTCAGCTGCAGTATGTATATTTGTGCATAATTTTAACCTGTTTATGTTATACTGGTTACACTAAATAAATACTGGAGGACACTCATTATTTTAGTGATTAAATTATATTTATTACTATGTTAAAAACATGATAAAAATGAAATATCTTATTTAAGGCAGAAAAGAATAATCATTCACAAGAAGTTCATAAAGAAAAATAAAGCTTTTAACAATGGTTAAAAATAAGGATCTAAATCTGAAGGGGAGCACATTCTTCAATGCCCAAAGTACGCAATCAGTCTGAAAACTGGATAATAGAGTTTAACAATAGGAAACTGCAAAACCAGGCAAAGACACCTAGGCCTGATTTACAGACATAATGTAGAGACGAGATGTGTAGCTTATCTTTGATTTGCATGCAGGTGAGGAGAATTAAACAAAACAGAAAGCAGAAATAAATGAAAGCTCAAGACATTGTAACTTAGCAGCAGCCTCTACAGCATCACCCTCAATGAAGTGTCTGAAATACAAAGGTGTTGGTCCATACCGGCGATAAAAATCGATACATTCACCAGCCAGCACAAGACCTCAAAATAACCCTCAAGGTCTTACAAAGATAACTGTCAAAGATCACCCATCACAGGTGGGGATTATTTTACTTTATGCTTCTAAAATGAGCAGAATGTTAACGTTTAGCTTTAAGCTTTATACAGCATGTTTTCCTAACATCATTTCTTACGAAAAGTACACCTTTTAAAATGAACACTTATGTGCATGGGTAACAGAAAAACAGCATCTTCACAAAATAATCTTTTACTTTCATTTTCTTTAATTTTTTAAGTGCATTCCTATTCCTTTGTACAGATTATTTATTTACCTCCATTTGCTCAATCACAACACCTTAAATGGTACAGTGGTGCAGCCATCTTACACAAAGAAAGGATAATGTAAATCAACTGCCTCGAAACTCAAAATATCAAGCTAACAGAAAACATACAATGAGATTAGGAAAATGTTTTGTTTAATATAAATGTCAGATTTACAGAACACTGACTATAATGCATGGTATTTGGAATACATTATCTAGGAGTGTTTCCCCTACAATACATCGGACTTGGGGCTGTTCTGGGCAATTTGTCATACTTTGCACAATTTATACGCATGAATCACAAATACGGAGCCTGCTTGCCTTTGACAAAAACATAACACTCGGTCTTCTTTGGTTGATGCTACTGTACATGCTTTGTCCTGTGGTTCCTACCACCACCACAATACATCTAACCCAAAGAGACATCTTACAAATTAATTAAATACTTAACACCAAGCATTTTAAAGGTGAAACGATAATCATTCATTTCTGCAATGAATTCACTTCTGCAATTCTGCACTTCTACACATTTATTCCAAAGGTGTCTGCTGGTGAATGTAAACAAATCTGTTTATTTAATATGGTGGACAGCAGGCTGAGCAGAGGAGCTAAGCTGAGGTTCTACTGCAGGACAGTCACTATTTTTTAAAGCATAAATGTAAGCATTACAATATCCAGAGTCTACACAGCCTACAGAGATGGGCATCTGGACAGCAAAGACATAAAAGGGATTCATAGCTTTGGAACATCTTACCCTAACACCCAAACTGACCAAGGCGCCACACGAAACACCTACACTAAACAGTGGAAGGGCTCACAGCCTTCATATAAACCCGTTCACAGTAAGTTAGCAGTTGTTTGAAGACTAATATGGATGTTTGGAAGACCGTACCCTGGGGAGAGCTCCATTTCCCAGAAAACACACACAAGTCTATTAACTGATTGACTCAGTCCAGAATTCTTATACTCTGACTCCCAATCATTAGCAGGATTTTTGTAATTCACAATGAATGCAAAATCCTTTCTGTTTCAGCAACAATGGAAGTAACCACAGGTACTTCGCCTTGTTTAAAAGGTCATCCAGGTTATGGGTATACAGGTAAGTAGAAAGATACATTATATCCGAGAGACGTCATTTCTTGTGCAGGAGAGATATAATAAATAAATAAAAGAACACTTCACTCTTCTTAAGTCATTTCATAGCCAATTCTACTCCAGGTTCCAGGTCACCTTCAGCTTTATTTATAAATACAAATACGCCAACACTGCTTGCATTAATTCCAGAGCATGATTTTAGGTGTGCAGTAGAAAGCAACAACATGTATTCAATAATTAGCATTGCACAGTTTAAGGAAGAAAAAAATGTATACATGACAAGGCAGCATCTTTTTAAAAATTAAAACACTGAAAAAACACTAGAGCAAAAGAAAAATGCTATGCAGCCTTGTGGACAAAACTTTCATAATTGCCAGCTAAGCTCATGATGGAGCACTTCACAAGCACAGCACATCTTCACAGTGCACATGGAGCACATCACAAAAGCTGTTCCAATTTCCTGCAGGTTTTGGATGTTTGGGCACCACATGATCCTTAAAGCATGAATGTACCTATCTGCACTTACCGACATTCAAGTCATTCTGAAACAATTAAACAAATGCATGATAAATAGAGGAGAAACAAAATGCATACCGAGTCATTTAAAAGGCCTCTGTCACACGACCAGGTGAAATTTCTGTAGTAAATACTGTCCACATATAATATTCTTGTATTATGATGTCAGCTATAGCATTCATTTGTTGACCCCATTAAAGGCATCAGCTGTTCAATGCTACAAACAAATTGTAAAACATAAGATAAACAAAATGACAAAACAATGAGGTTCCCTCATTCAACCCCGGCACAACCTGCCTGCTGAACACTTAGTATTAGCATTCTTCTCAGGCCAGCAATGCTGTATTTTCAAAAAATAATCTGCATTAACATGAGTTATATCTTGTTCCCTACATTCATTTCAAACACACATTGGAGATCTTCTCTGCTTTCCTTTCGGTTTTGTGTCATTCCATATTTACAAAAATGACTCAATGGTTCAGACTGCTTCCACATGACCAGACAGTCTTGACCGTGACCTTGCCAGTCCACAGTACTCAGCTCTGGCTGCCAGCACCCGCCAGGCTCTTCTTGCGTACCTCACTGGGCTTCTTGCCTGTAGCGTTAGCAGCTGAGCTTCGGGCCCCTCTTGTCGGGGGCTGGGAAGCCAATGTGGGCTTTGCCCCACCCGAGGGGACCTTGCTGAGTGGGTCAGTACTTCGTCCAGGCTCGATAATAGTGTTTATAACTAAAAACAGAAAGAGATGGAGTAATGCAACTATCCCCTTGCAGCTAGTCTTACATACGCACAATAAGAGGCCTATATGTTACTTTTATTTTCACATTTAGCACTGAAAAACAAAGCCACATAAAGGCACCATGGAGCAGAAATGGATTATTTTTCATAAAATGTATTGAAGTGATGGACAAAAATTGTATGGACATATCCTGGTAGGAACTGTACTTTTCGGCACGACAATGCAATGGAGTTACATCAAATAGCAACATTTTAGTAAGACCACCAATTTATCAATTAAAATACAAGACAACAGATATCTAATCAACAGTAACAGTCTAGTGCTTATCTGTTCTTTAACTGCACATATCCCATTAACTAATTTTATTATTATTATTATTATTATTATTATTATTAAATGTTTATGTACATAATTTTACAATATTCCATTTTCAGGATATTCAATTTGTGTACTGTATACTTTTTACATTTGTTTGCACCACGTTTACCTGATTGCACTGTTGACTGTCTATGCACTATACGTAATCTATCTATGCACTACACCCTTGCTGCTGTATGCACACAAATTTCCCTCCAGGATCAATAAATTTCATCGTAATTTTAATCTCAATTTTAAAGCAAGAACTTTGTACTACATTTTAATGTCAACAGGTTGAGAATGGAGCATTCAATAGAAGAATACAGGCCATACATCACATCCAGAATACCTTGGATGCTCTTACCTTCTAGTTGTTTATGAACTCTTCTTAATTCCTTCAAAATTGAACTGATTTCCTGAGGTGACAATATAAACAGCATGAATATGAATATCCATAACATAGCACAAATTACATACACTATCCTATGACGTTTCACAATAACTAAGAATTGGTACCAGAGAGAAGGACAAAGGAGACCTTATTTGATGTCTTCAGTATAGGCACTTCATTCTCAGCACTGATCTTTGCCTCGATTTCTTCCCACACTTCTGTCCTGTTGTGGAACAATGACCTGAAATGGCACAGAAGGGACAGACTCAAAACGATAAAAAACATAATGTAGGAGTTTCAAGTCAGAAGTCAGAGGAAGGCAGACACATAGGTGGTTGAAAGTGGTTTGAAGGTTAGGCACAATTTAAATCCTTAAGAACTCATAAAAAAAAGTTTTTTTTTAATTATTTCTCTCATTTCATGCTTTCATGTTTGTATGGAAACAGACATGTGCTCTCGTTTATTTCCAGAAATTCTGAAAAGACAAAAAGTCCATACAGTCTTACTTCATTTTCTCTGCCAGCTGTTCGGTGTTCTCCCTAATTGCCAGGGACAACTGAGACACAGGATTCAGCATCAGATTGTCTAAAATGACCTGCAAAGTAAAAATGTGTGTTTTTCAAATTGCACCTATGTCAAATTGCCCATATGTATTCTTTTTCCCACAGAAAATTGTAAAAGAACAAAAAGAGTTGAACGTTAAAGAAATAACCACACCAGAGAAATTTTGCTGCCTGGAGATACCAACAGGATGAAAATTTTGAGAAAAGAAAGAAAATGACCTCTTCACGATTCCACAGTCGCCGTTTGGAATCTTCTTCATTCATATTTGGGTCTGGGTCCCGGACTCCCACTGCACCTGGTGGAACTTTTTGGTAGTTCAAGCTGGCTTCTGGAATGTGCTGAATTAACTGTGAGTGAAGACATAAATGGCCATTAGGAGGAATTAATCAGACTATCATCATAAACAAGCTGGATATGGGATTATACTGTATACTATATGATGAGTGGGTAACAATGACAGTATGAAAATGTTACTCAACGTATGGGGTAGGGGGTGGACACTAACTGTTTAGAAATGGCACTCCAGAGTTCAGGAGGGGCACTCACAATTCTAGCAGATCATTAACTGTACAAAAGTCAGTCAAATTACAGGAAGTCATTCACACATTCACAGAAATCATTCATGTACAGTGCTGTGCAAAAGTATTGTGCGTTTAATGCTATTTATCAGGGTAGTAAGTGTTAGTTTGTCAGGAAAAGAACTAAACACAGTTCAACATTAGAATACATGCAAATGAACAGTAACACAGTAAAAAGTAATATGAAGTTTTTCTCTTCCCTTAAAATGTATTGATATCTTGCTGGACAGCTAGAGGAACACAGGTTCAGTTCCCAAACCTCTGCACAGCGGCGCCTCAGCCATTCCACGTGTTCATTAGATTTCACCACCAATTTAATTAATCAGTTCATAATGTGATGCGATATTGATTAGCCAAACATGGTATGCTAGTGGATATTTCAATAAATACATGGATATGTTGGACAGTTACTGCAAATACTTTTTGGAATGACTTAAGAAGAGGTATTGAAATGACTAGCCCAATATATACAGTGCCAGTCAAAAGTTTGGAGACAGCAAGCCACCTACAAAGGAGAGTGATAGTATTACATCAAATGACCAGGCCACCTGACGTAAACACAGTAGGAATGGATTTGGTGGAGTTTGACCAGAAAGTGAAGGAAAAGGAGGCAAAGAGTTCTAAAAATGTCAAAAGTCACGTATTTTGTTTGGTTACTTTTGGTTAAGGTTAGGGCTGGGTAGGGATTAAGGTCTTCATCACGAGTGAGGGAAGGATGGAGCGGGAGATCGACAGGCAGATAGGTGCGGCGTCAGCAGTGATGCGGGCGCTGCATCGGTCTGTCATGGTGAAGAGAGAGCTGAGCCAAAAGGCAAAGCTCTTGATTTACCTGTTGATCTACGTTCCTACCCTCACCTATGATCACGAGCTATGGGTAGTGACTGAAAGAACGAGATCGCGAGTACAAGCGGCTGAAATGAGTTTCCTCTGCAGGGTGGCTGGGCTCTCCCTTAGAGACAGAGTGAGAAGCTCGGTCATTCGGGAGGGACTCCATTCGGGAGCCACTGCTCCTCCGCATTGAGAGGAGCCAGATGAGGTGGCTCGGGCATCTACTTAGGATGCATCCCGGACACCTCCCTGGTGAGGTGTTCCGGACATGTCTCACTGGGGCTATGTCTCTCGACTGGCCTGGGAACGCCTCGGGATCCCCCCAGAGGAGCTGGATGAAGTGGCCGAGGAGAGGGAAGTCTGGGTTTCCCTGCTGAGACTGCTGCCCCCGTGACCCAACCTCGGATAAGTGGAGGATAATGGATGGATGGATGGATGGATGGATGGATGGATGGATGTTGGGATTAGTTTTCCCCATATAAATAAATGGAGAGTCCTCACAAAGAAATAATTACAAACCTATGTGTGTGTGTTTGTGTGTCTGTGTATGAAGTTCATTTAAACATATATTATTTGACTGCCTAAGACATTTGCACAGTACTGTACACATTTTGTAGTTTGGTATGGCTATTTAGTGTAATTGTTAGTTTATTTTGGGTATCAGGTAGCATACGTAGGATTTACATGTATGGTAGCTGTGAGAAATGGGCTTGATAAAAACATATAAACAATAAATGAGGAATGCACCTGGGAAAAGCGGGTGGCCTGCAAGGATGGAAATATTCTCTGTTTACAAACAGAAAAAGAAAATGGCCATAAAGATCAAGCACGTGTTGAAAGACAATCCACGCTCCTAGCAGATCTGAACAGTGAAATGTCCTTATGCGTATAGTTTAATTCTAGAATACAGTTACATTGGGGGTAAAGAAATGTATACCATACATGGAGTTATTTAAAGCATTAGTGCAACTTTATACAGCTGACTGTAGCTATCCAAACCAGCCTATATTGTTGTCTCTGGAAAGTTAATTGCAACAGAAATCCCCTACAAAAGTAGTGCACTGATTGTGGGTACTCTGTGGTCCTCTACCTCCTCCCGGGCAGAAATGGTGGAGGCTGGAGTGTTGGGCATAGAGCCAGGTGAGGTTGCAGTGCCCATTCCCGAGTCAGCTTCACCTGCCACATCATGGATCTCTTGAGCCAACATAGCCAAGTCTTTGGCAAGGTCCTGACTGAGCCTGCAGCAGTCAGACACAGATGCATAATATATCATATACATACACTGCTTCAGGCATTCTCAACTGGATTGTTTTCTCAAAGAATACCAAGATGAGAAATGTGTGTACATGTGTATCTGTGTTTAAGTGCTGTTGAATAAACAGGTTTTTATTCCAATGCACCAAACAAAGAAGCTCCTTATTCCCCCATGACTCAAAGTTACCTGGCAATTTCAGCACTGTGTGTGGACCAATGCTGGAAGGAGCTGGTCTCATTGTCCACTGCTGAACCTTCATTTTTGGCTTTGGATTGGACTGGGGCAGCCTTGGTGATACTCGGAGTCTGTGTAGCTGCTGAAGCATGGGAGCGCTTGTGTTTAGCAGTGCCTGTAGGGGCATCATATTCCTCCTCCGATGTAGAGGAATAATCAGAGCCTTTCTGCCGTCGCCGAGAACCTTCCCAAATTAGTTGGTTTGAGGAAAGGAGACAGGTGGTTGATAGTGGTTTGAAGGACAGATTTTGGAAAATGAGGGGTTCCAGGATTGAATGTTAACATTTGAGGAGAATGTTGCACCAGGTGTTGGTGATATACAGTTGAAAATTTGAAGGGTTAGGGTAAAGGGATGAAGAAAATAGATAGGACATAAGCAGATATAGTTACAGTAATTCACCAGCATGCAAAAGCCAAATTAATTTAAATTTGAAGTGGTAATCATTTTGTTCATACAGTTTTTGATTTTAAGGCCATGAATCTGTTTTGAAATACAATTTCAGGTGAATCCAGATGACCACTTCACGATATACTCCAAGGTGTAAATAAAAGAAATTCTCATTTATTATTATTAATGTATTATTAATATAGTTCAAAATGCAAAGCAAGAAAATGAATTATTGCAGAAAATATTAACGTTTTCAGACAGCCAAAAAAAGTGTTAACTGGAAAGTGTTAGTTGTTATATTGAACTCCAGGCAGAAGCAAATCATATACTGTAGACCTACTAATGTATGACTTATACTACTATACTATGCTATGGTACTGTATACTACACTGTAGTACATTATACTGCACTAACACTAAGTCAATAGCATAATAATTCTGGACCACTGCTATATGTACAAAATCAAGGGGGTGACACCTATTCACTCAGGAAGCAAGGCTTGAAAAAAAACATGCTAAAACAAGATTCCATTCACTAAGAATTACTTTCGTTAATCGGTTGAATTCATTCCACAAAAAAAGTTACCTGTCAAACTCTTTCATTGCACAACTCTATTAACACGTACATGTATGCAACAAACTCAGCGAAGTTAACATGTCAGCAGCCAAGATAAACACACTGGAGACCTTTTCACTTACCGGTAGTGCTAGAATACTTGGCACTGCTGGATCGAGCGCGGGTGATGGGCTGCTTTGAGGGAGCCGTCCTGGGTGCCTTTCCGGCCCCAGGCTTCATCTCAGTTGTTCCTGCCTTACGAATGGAGGTACTGAGCTCTGAGCTACGATTAAGGGCATCAGCCCGGCTGGTGGACTCAGTATCACTAGGCATGGTGAACGAACCTGTCCTCTTCCTAGGCAAAGCTAAGACATCCAGGCGCGACAATTTCTTACTGTCAGCCAGGGCTTTGGTTGGTGGGTTGATATCGGAACCTTGAGAGGCTCGGTCTGTCTCTGTGCCCTCAGTATCAGAAGCCTCGCCCAGACGGGCCCGACGCAGCATAGATGCACGGGTGGGTCGTGGGGAGGAGAGGCTGTTGGAGCGAGTCAGTGCTTGGTACACCGCTCCTTTCAAGGAATCTTTCTGGAGCACAGCTGGAAGACGTTTGCGGGTACCAAGCCGGGAACCAGATTCATAGTCAGAGGAGGCAGTTTCGGGCCAGTACTGCAGGCTTGAGCTTTGCTGCTCATCCGTGAAGTCCAGTGAGCCACGGTTCCCAGTGCTTCGCCGGATCTGAAGACGTTTATTCGGCTCGCCCTTGCTGGTGTGGTCGGTGACATGGGCACGGCGCTTCTCAGATAAACGTTCACGGGCGGTTGGCTGGCGGGCCACTAGACTTTGGGCAGACGGACTGGATGATGATTTCCCCTTCTGCAGGATACTACTGGTCAACATCTTGGCTGGTGCAGAGGGAGCATTTTTGTTACTGATCAGACTGACAGTGCTGCCTGTGTCCAAATCAGAATCCCCAGACAGTGAGTCCCCTGCGTGGCTGGAAGATCCCGCATGCTTCTGCTCCACCTCATTAAGAGAAGGGCTCTGGTATAGCTCACCATGTTCAATGATACACAGAGCAGGCTGGCTGGAGATGTGTGGAAGCCTGCTGATGGGGATGTCATCGCTTGGTCGATCCTTAGTGAAGCTCTCCTGTCTGACAAAGGAGACGTTGGGCTCCTTTTTGAGCTGGCCATCAGTGCCCTGTGAATGGAGGCTGGGAGCAGAAGCATTTGGCCTGACAGCTCTACGGGGCTCACGGTTACTTGAATGCCTTGCAAGAACAGCTGCTGGGGAAATTCTGGGAGGTCCATCCTGTTCTCTCCTAGTAGGAAACAGAGCAGGTGCCAAGTCTGTTTTGGAGTAGGTCTCCTCTGACCCAATGTAGAACGATGTAGATTTGACTGAAGATGCAGTCTTTTCTGGCTCTTTGGCTTCATTCTCAGTTTTCTCCTGATTCCTTCTAGCTCGACTGCCCTTGTTTCGATCAACAACAGAGCACTCATCTGACTTGCTGGCATCACTAAGGCTGTCTGGGTCCAAGTCATCTTGGAGGTGCAACTTCCTTGATTCTTGTTGATGGGGCTTAGTGGAGCCATTTTCTGATGTGTTACATTCTGTGACGGGGTCATGCTGAATGACAATAGTAGGAGCTGCACTCTCCAACTTTTCCACTTGTGGTACCTGGGGGAGGAGCCGTCTTGTTCTGGATCCTTGGCTGTTCTCTACATCTGTGTTATCTATGCATTGACTCAGCATTGGTTTGGCATGGCCATCTACATGAACAAACAAACATGCCATTTAATGACGCACTATTAACCAGAATACTTGTAATGTGGTCTCCAGTCATGTGCCGCTGCCATTTGGTGTGACTCACCTGCGTTGGAAAGATCCTCCTGAGAAAGTGCTGCTGTAGGTCCTGACTCACTATAGCCATCTGCCAGGCTGGCCCAGCGGGAAACCCACTTGGAGGCACCTGTGCCTGCAGATGAGGCTGCATGCACCTGAAATACAGACGTCTGTGTTTGACTAATAAGTCTGTGTGGTCTGTGTTTGACTAATAACACTTTTCTAGGAATGTTGTGTCTATAAAAATATGAATACAATGAATACAATCATAACACATTATAATGCATTCATAAAGTATAAAAATGGCTATAAATATTTATAAAAAGGCATACATTATAGCCATGTTTACTTAGCTTTATGAAGCTGTCAACTATAATGCATTATAAATACTGTCATAATGCAATACAAAGCATCCGTAATTCTTGTACTGGCCATTTTAATGCATTATGAAGGTATGTATAGTACATTATAGATGAGAGCTTCATTGGCGCTTATGAAGTATTATAATCAACAACATCAACACCTTATGATTGTCAATAGGAAATGCTGTAATGCTTTATTAATTCTTAAACCAACCATTATAATGCATCATGCATTATAGAAGAGTGCTTCAAGTAAAGTGTTACCAAAGTAACTTCATGAATGAAGCAGAAGGGAGCTTGCAAAGTAAATTTCTTTTCTCAATATGAGTTTAGGAGGCGGCATGGTGGTGCAGTGGTTGTGCCTCACACCTCTACAACCCAGGTTCAAGTCTCTGTCTGGGTTACATGTGTGTGGAGTTTGCATGTTCTCCCCATGTCGTCGTGGGGTTTCCTCCGGGTACTCCGGTTTCCCCCCACAAACACATGCTGAGGCTAATTGGAGTTACTAAATTGGCCATAGGTGTGCATGTGTGAGTGACTGGTGTGTGAGTGTGCCCTGCGATGGGCTAGCCCCCCATCCTGGGTTGTTCCCTGCCTCGTGCCCATTGCTTCCGGGATAGGCTCCGGACCCCCCACGACCCAATAGGATAAGCGGTTTGGAAAATGGATGGAATATGAGTTTATTAGGTAGTTTTTGAGCAGAACCCCAAAATGAATATGAGAAATCAATGGACTTTACCTGTGACTGGCTGATGAGACTGTCACTAGGGGTTGCGGAGTTTACATCTTGGACCGGGGCTGCCTTGAAGTCACCAGCACCACCCTGGTTTTGATGCTGGACAGCCTGTTGGTCTTGCTCCTTGTTTATGATGGGTCTCAGTACTCGAGCAGTCACTCCAGCATACTCGGGACAATCGGGGACCCCAAACACCTGGCAGAAAAAAGGCACATGTGAGTGAAGGTGCTAGCATATGAAGAAGAATCCTAGTCAACTAGGAAAGATCAACATCATCTGGGTATTTACAGCTACATCTCATTCTTTATGCAGTAATATTGCCTTGGTCACTGGGAAAGATGCATGTACAACTAGTTTTCCCTGAAATATGGAATCTTTAATTTGCTTTAGGATAATCACTTATTTAAGTAAAACAGCCATTTCAAATGTAATACTGTGAATACTTTGAAACTCATTTTAACCATACACAAAATATGCAACATTAAAAATAATCAAATCAAACTGCAAGCTGCCAGATACTACAATGTCACATTTCCTGCTCTGCAGTAGTCTTTAATGAGTACCTAAATGAAACCCATGTGATGTGGGGAGATCATGCAAACACACACACATGCTGCATCTGAAATTGCACACTTCCATACTAAATCATGCAGCAAAATAGTACACAAGATATACTAGTGCATCTGAAACCATAAGAAGTAGTGTGCCATCTGGGAACTTTTTGTGTACTTAACTGATGTTAAGTACACAAAAAGTTCCCAGATGGCACACTACTTCTAGCCAAAATCTGAAGTATGAAAATACTGGAAATTGAACTATGCTATTTTTTTCTACTATTATTTTTAAAAAGCAGGATGCAAAATTGTTGATGTGAAGAGCTGTCATGACATAAGATAATACATTGCAGATAGGATTCAGAGAAGTGCAATGGTCTAAGTCAGGGGTGGCCAATCTTATCTGCAAAGGGCTGGTGTGAATGCAGCTTTTTGGGATAACCTTTAGGCCAGCTGTTCAAACCCCAGGTGTGAGGACTCTTTAGCCAATCAGTCCTCTAGTTAGTGACCTCATTAGGGAGTTGCAGTGAGAACCTGCATACACACTGGCTCTTTGCAGATAAGATTGGCCACCCCCGCTCTAAGTGGAAGGCATTTTGGTGCATTTGGTAAACACTTTGTGACATCGGTACTTCCATTCATATGCAGGACATCCGTCATTAAAGGTCATTAAAGTCCCGCAGTTTAAAATGTGACATAGTGCATCTGGAAAAGTTTACTAAGTTTGTACTCACATAGTACGGAATGACCATTTATGTTGTGTGTACTGATTCCCCATTTAAGTACATAGTGCAGAGCACTTCAAATCTGGCCCTTGATTCAAAATCCAGGCCTTGTTTTCAGTTCTTCCAGGTACAGTAGTTAGTTTTATAATTACTGAATGGCCACAGAGGCTTCACACCTGGGTCACTGATCAAGAAAGGCTGGAAAATTAGCAGTGCTTGGTCCTTAAGGACCGCGACTTGAACAGCCCTGACATAGTGCCTACTTGTGTGGTTCCAAATGCAGCCACAATGAATGGAAACAGGGTTTGAACCTCCAACCCAAGAGATCTGAGACAATAAGTGCTACCCATGGAGCCGTCATGTATCCCCAAGAGGTCTTTATACTATTCATACTATTCATTATTCAAACAAGGGTTTTTCCAGTCCATGTGATTAATGAACTGTGAGCAATAGTACGTTAGTAAGTTTGTATCATGTAAGTAAACACACCAGTATTTCCGACAAATGTTCCAACAAGGCCTTAAGCGATATTGTTCTACATACCAAGCACTTTACTGGAGCTATGTTGCACATATCTGGTCTTCTTTATCTTATTACCAGCATAACTGTTATTATTACATATTTATTATAATGGAACCTTGCATTACTTCTATCAGTATTCTTACGGTGAAGTTGACCACCTCACATTTCACTGCAGGTTACAGTTGTACTGTATACCTTGCATGTAACAAATAAAACGCTTGAATCCTTAATCCTATGTAAAATTAGATATTTCTTTATTAACTAGAGCAGCTGCAACACGGCAGTGTGTTTACCTTGTCGATCATACTGCGCGCCTCTTCTACCTCCTTATCCGGGGCCTCCATCTCGATGGTGTAGGTACCTGCATCACTCAAGCTGTCTTCTTCCTCTGTTCTCACTGCCTTTGAGGCCTTGGGGTCCATGCTGTGGGCACTTACTGACAGCGGAGGTGGGGGCACCGAGGCCAGCACTGGAGATGCATACTTTGTGGGTGTATGACTGAGTGGTTGGGTGTGATCAGGGGTGGGAGCGTGATTTATGGAGGGTGGAAGGTTTGGGCTAGTATGGGGAGATGGGGAAGTTTGTAGATAGGTGGAGGTCTCCATGACTGGTGGAGCAGACGTAGGTAGAGGAGGTGTGTTCTCCTTGGTGGGTGAGGTACTTTTGTTACATTCCTTCACAAAGTCACCTGTAAAGTCTTGGTCCAGCTTGGATGTCTTGGCAACACTTGCTAAAGGTCTGGTGGAAACCGCAGAGGTGGAGTGTGAGGAAAAGCCTGACCCAGAGGGGGCGCTACTGAGCCTCTCCTCGCCCTTCTCCCGCTTTAACGAGCCGGCCCTCTGCGGAGGCCCAGGACCAGGCCCCTTCAGCGGGATCGTCACCTGCTGCGTGGCTGGGATCTGCCCTGATGAAGCAGACACTCTTTCCCCACCCTGGCCTCCAGCTTTCCGTCTCTCCAGCTTGGCCTTGAGGGCAGAGTAGGAGTCGCCATGGGTGGAGTTATGTGTGAAGGACTGTGAGCGCTTCTTACGCGGGTTGTCGTCAAAGAACTCAATAATGAAGGCTTGCTGGTTAACGTCCTGTGGGGACGTCTTGGCTTTTTCTTGTGGAGAAGATGGAGTCTCAGAAGGAGATGGGGTCTCTTTGGAGATTGCAGGCGTAGGCAGCGTGAACTTTGTTGGCAGCAGTTGGTGTCGAAGGACAGATTGCTGTGACTGAACAGAGGGTTGTGGTTGCACCAGGTTTGATGTCGTGCTGCACTTTTGCTTCAGGACTGGGTCCTCAGAGTCACTCTGGGTCCCATCCTCGTGCTGGTGCCCTATAAATACACAGAGAGGTCAAGAAAAGACCAAACATCACAAAGAACCTAGAACTTTCAGGCAGATAAGACACAGTCTAAGCCTTCACATACAATTATTGCTTTTTATCCCAAAATATATATAATCAAGGTTATGATCTCATTTCATTCCTTCTTGATGATTTTTTTGCTGATATTGACTAATATTTTACTGTTACTTCTCCTATAGCAACTTCTGAATGAGTAATTTAGTCAACTTATATCCACCCAATAAATAAAAAGTATTAAAATTATTTACATAATGGTCAAGCTTTATTCAAATAAGTTACATTTTTTCACAGAAAGTCATAACTATGCTTAAATATGGTCTTGCTTAATGTTCAGCTGTGACCGTTAACACTTTCACCCACCTTTGAGAGTTTTAATGTGCATTGCTAAGTCACTCTTGGTACTATAGACATCCTCTGAGGGATTCTTCTGCCTCATCATGCTGACATTGCTATTCACCAGCCAGTCAGCCACCTTGCTTTCTGCTGACATCACCTCTGTGGGTGTGGCAGCCAGCTGCTTACGCGGCAGCTTGAGCTGCCTAGTGGAGAATTTAGTGACGTGGTCCTTGATCTTCATCTTTCCTGGCATGCAGTCATCAAACTCAATGGTGAAGGAAGCATGGCTCTGTACCACCGGGGGTGTGGGGGTGATTGTGGAGGCCAGTGGTGGGGTATCGGTGTCCTTAGTCGGGATCTCATGCAGCTCAGCTTCATGGGTCTTCGGCTGTGTCTGGAACTCCTTAGTGGGGATTTCAAAGTAGCTGGGCTCCCGCCGGTATGAGTAGATAGAATCGTCTTGGGATTCTCGGTAGTCTGAACAATTCACCTCCGGCATGATTGCTGAACCCTCTTTTGGGCTGCCTGCAGGAAAACATTTGTATATCTATACATCAGAAAATCTAGGAAAAAGGAGAATTGCTATGAAGTCCAGCTTGGGGTACTCATATACACTATATTGCCAAAAGTATTGGGATACCCATCCAAATCATTACATTCAGGAGTTCCAATCACTTCCATAGCCACAGGTATATAAAATGAAGCACCCAGGCATGCAGGCTGATTCTACAAACATTTGCGAAAGAACGGGTCGCTCTCAGGAGCTCAGTGAATTCAAGTGTTCAGGAGCTTAGTGAATTCAAGGATGCTACCTGTGCAATAAGTCCATTTGTGAAATTTCCTTGCTACTAAATATTCCATGGTCAACTGTTAGTGGTATTATGACAAAGTGAAAGCAATTGGGAACAACAGCAACTCAGCCACATAGTGGTAAACCACGGAGTGAGGACAAGGTATGCTGAAGCGCACAGAAGACAACAAGTCTGCAGAGTCAATAGCAATAGCATAGAATGGTACTTGACTGCATTGTGCAAGTGTAAAGCTTGGTGGAGGGGGGATTATAGTGTGGGGTTGTTTTTCAGGGGTTGAGCTTAGCCAGTGAAAGGAACTTTTAATGCTGCCGCATTCAAAGCCATTTTGGTTAATTTCATGTTCCCAACTTTGTGGGAACAATTTGGGGATGGTCCCTTATTGTTCCAACATGACTGTGCACCAGTGCAGAAAGCAAGGTCCATAAGGACTTGGATGAGCAAGTCTGGTGTGAAGGAACTCGACTGGCCTGCACAGAGTCCTGATCTCAACCTAAAAGAACACCTTTGGGACAAGTTAGTGCGGAGACTGCGAGCCAGGCCTTCTCGTCCAACATCAGTATCTGACCTCAGAAATGCTCTCCTGGAAGAACGGTCAAAAATACCCATAAACACACTCCTAAACCTTGTGGACAGTCTTCCCAGAAGAGTTTAAGCTGTTATAGCTACAGAGGGTTGGCCAACTATTAAAGCCTATGTATTAAGAATGGGATGTCATTAAAGTTCATGTGTGTGTAAAAGCAAGTGTCCCGATACTTTTGGCAATATAGTGTATGTTCAACTGATATTTACTAGTATTGAGTGGTAAATAGATGCTTACCTTTCTAAATCTTTTGACTAATACCTCTGATACAGTACAACCTTTTCAATTGTTTTTATTTGTTTTCCTTCCAAGCTTGGAATAGGAATATCTTTATGACACCCAGTGAATATTTTTTATCTGTTATATAACTCTATCGGTCTATATCGGATGGGACTATAGCAAACCTTATTCCTTTCATAAATATAGACCAAAAATGTAAATGTAGAGATCTACAGCCTGAAGACACAAAAGTTCAAAGATGTCAGACTATAGATTTACTGTATTCCTCACGAGGCATAATTAATAATTAGCTTAACCAAGCTACACTGAAAGACTGACATTCATGGTAGCTGGAGGATCATGCATTTCTTAGAATCTGGGTGCAGGAGACCTACCTGGACTTCTTTGCATTACCTCTACAAACAGACCAGCCTACAAGGGTTCATCCAATACAGCTATAATGTATGACTGCATCCCAACTGTCTTTAAAAAAATAATGGTCATAATTTGAGCGCAGAAGAAGGATAAATTTCCTAACAGCTAAAACTTTGGTAAAAGAGCTTCAGTCACCTTGACTGATTATTAGCTGATTAGTTAGTAATATTGTCTTAAGGTCACTAGCAGATTTTTTTTCACTTGATTAGAAAGAACAGTAACATACCCATGGTGAACCATCAGACTTACTATATAAGAGGCTGAAATGGTCATACTGACATTTTTTGGTATGAGAGATGAAGGGAAACTCAGCGACTGTGCATGGCTGACAGTGCATGGCTGAGGCAGCGCAGAAATTAAAGGTGCATTTCAGCATCCTGAATTACAGCTTTACTCCCTGACTTGCTTTACTTTACCCAGAATTAAACATGCCGGAGAATAAGGGAGCTGAGTGACCTTCATGTTGCTGATGTTCACTGTTGAGATGTCCCTTGCTTCCCGTGTCATCCTCCCCCCACCAAGAAGGCTGGCCATACAGGGGCGTGGGCCGCGACATGGGGGCCTCTGTTTAAACACAAACACACGTGCATGAACCCATATGCAGAGAAGCACAAGACAGTATCATAAGGAAGTTTCTACTTCAACATGACTTGGTATGAGACTGAAACTAGAAACTGTAAACTGGATGGAATTAAATAGCAAAAATGTTGAAGATGCATAGGAGTTTTTAAAAGTATATTGTTGCAAGTGCAGGATGACTTCATACATGTTTACAGCAAAACTAAATCTAGGAAACTGCAGCCAAGGTGGTTTACTAAGGAAATTAAGAATAAAGTCAGGAGGAAAAGGGCTCTCTTCCACAAATGGAAAATAACTAATGATTTCAAGTTAAAAAATATCATTAGACTCACTAAGAGGAATGCAGAAAGGGAGACTGCATGGGAGGCTAAGGATGACATTAAAAGTTTCTTCTAATATTTTAACTCCAAAAGAGGAAATAGAACGCATGGCCATAGGTGGAAATTGGCAGAAAACATTTTAAAACGGATATGACAAAGCACTTCCTTACACAGCGTGTAGTTAGAGTATGGAATAGTCTTCCCGTTAGTTTAGTGCAAGCTAAAACCCTGGGTTCCTTTAAATCAGAGCTGGATAAGTTTAACAACTTAGTGGCGTTCTCCCCAAATGAGCTTCATGTGCCAAATGGCCTCCTCTCATTTGTAAATTTCTTATAAGAACATAAGAACATAAGAACTATACAAACGAGAGGAGGCCATTCAGCCCATCAAGCTCGCTTGGGGAGAACTAAACTAATAGCTCAGAGTCGTTAAAATCTTATCTAGCTCTGATTTAAAGGAACCCAAGGATTCAGCTTGCACTACATTATCAGGGAGACTATTCCATACTCTGACTACACGCTGTGTAAAGAAGTGCTTCCTTAAATCCAGCTTGAAATGTTCTCCCGCTTATGTTCTTATGTCTGTTGTATCTCCTTCTGATATGGCAACTACCAAACACTGAGAAGAACAAGAAGACTCACTGACACTGACTGTTACCAAATCACTGACTAAATACTAAGTCATTGCAAATTATTGGAAGTCCCAGCTAACACGCAACTGAGCACTAATCTGCCTACAGTCACGGTGTTTTGCAAGATTTACGCATCCTGAACCAAGCTGAAATGAGCATAGGCAGGGTTGTGCAAACCAGGGCCATCTGTGCCCTGCTATGGGTGAGGTCACAGTTGCCATGGAAACGGAATGTGACTGCAGTGGAGACAGAGGCAGACAAAGGGAGTGTGGGCACTGGAGAGCGACAGAGAGAACGAAAGAACGAAAGATGCGTTCAAACAGAGGCAGGCATAGAGTACGACAGAGTAACAGAAGGTGTGCAGAATGGGTGACTGGTGAAAGAAAGACTTTTATAGCACAGAGCAGATACTACACAACACAGAATAAGGTATTTAATTAACATTAATGGCTACTGGCTTTTGATATCAACCAAACTACATCTGTCAGTGCTATTCTCTTTTATTACACAGTACATTCTTTTGTTTTTGTTCGTCTGGCCCTGCCAGAGTGTGGCTGATAGTCCAGGTCACCCGCTGGAGAAGAACAGAATGCTGATAACCATGGCAACCAGCCCTGCTGGGGGGTGGGGGGAAGGGAAACCAGTTATCATAGATGTGATATTGTCAGATGTGAGTGTCCGAATGATTTTCTTGCCCCTGTTCAAACTCCAGTGCTAATCAGAGTAAAGATTATGAATTAAGAATTCAACACAAACTATTACCAAGCCATCATTACAAATGTAAACACTGTTCATAAGGAATTTTTTATTATTTTGATGGAATACATTATTCTGCCACTGTTCAGCATTAATTCCATCCATTTCTGGTAATCGCTAATCCAAAGGAGGGTTGTGTTTAGCCTGGAGCCTGTCCCAAGGAGCACAATCCATGGTATGCCATGGACAGGATGCCCGCCCATCGTAGTGCTATATTTACTATTCTTTTTTATTTTAATGAATTATTCTATGCAGT
Source organism: Brienomyrus brachyistius (assembly GCF_023856365.1). NCBI lineage: Eukaryota > Metazoa > Chordata > Actinopteri > Osteoglossiformes > Mormyridae > Brienomyrus > Brienomyrus brachyistius. The sequence continues at coordinate 1,958,987 of NW_026042306.1, read as the reverse complement.
TGTCTGCTTCTTATTATGGAGCTTTATACACAAAGCAGCCATTGTAATCAAAGGAAGTATCTAGAAACCGATAAGTAAATCATTATATATCCTGCGGTCCATAAAACGTTTCTTGATAGTTTTTATGCATATTTCTTAATCAGAATTTTTCTTACTGTTATACTTTCACAATGTTTAGTTTAAGAATTTAATTCATCACTATAACCCTGTTTCTTAGCAATCACAAAAACATTGTGAACAAAACATTGGAGATGAACAAGAGTTAAAAGGGGGAAATGGAGCAAAATGAAAGAGGGGACCTAAAACCTTAAATGATGACAAAACTCAAAAAAATGTGACCGTATCCAATTGACTCCAATCTGGAGAGGACTGAACACCAAACATGCAGAGTGTCATGTGTTAATGAAGCGATTCTATCTACAGTTTCAATAGGTTTAAAGTAATTCATCCAACCATTTCCTGTAATGCATGTAAAATACATGGTCACAGTCTCAGGAAGCACCGATCATAAGGCAAAGGGACACCCTGGGTGTGACACCAGTCCATCAGAGGGGAATCACTCAACATCAGAGCATATGGGCCAATTAGAGACACCAATTCATCTGCACCAGCAGGTTTTGGACTGTGGGAGGAAACCACAGGACACAGAGGAAAACCAAGTAAGCCCTGGAGAACGTGCAACATCCAGACACACAGGCCTGAGGGTGGGAGTCAATCCCACAATCCTGGAAGTGCAAAGCCACAGTGATACCTGCGGAGCCATTGGACTTTCTCTATGAATAATAGTGCCTAGTTTTATTTATGTGTTTGTTTGTTTGTCTTCAATTATTTTGAAATATTTCATTGGTTCAAACGCATAAAGTGGATGACCGATAATCTCTCTCAGACCAAATTATATTTTAATGGTCAGGTCCCAGTATGCAGTCCTGCTAGAAGATGCTGCCAGAAAGTGAATTTGTCACTGAAGAATAAAGGTTGAATACAGAAAGATATGTTGACAATGAGAATTTTCTGAAAGACAATGTGTATGATTAATTCACTGTGTTCAGAGCTGCCATCGTTTGTGTCACTGAGTGAAATTGGCAATGTGCGATAACAGGGTACATTGGTCAGCTATTGAGCTATTAGTCAAGATGTCCCCAAATGAGCTTGATGGGCCGAATGGCCTCCTCTCGTTTGTAAATTTCTTATGTTCTTATGATGCTACGATAGCTAAGCCTCTCCCAATTCACAGCAGAACTGTGCCTATGACACTAAAGGCTGAAAAGCAAAATATAAAGACTGGAAGGTACGCAGCGCTGCCCCTCCCTACAAGCAGAACACGCATTGTGCGTAGGGCCCAACGATCCATGGGGGGCCGCATTTTCCAAATGGGCCATGTTTCCAAATGATGCGCATCGCTGCCGTGAGGCGCGCGTAGAGCACCAAGTCATAAAAAAAAAGAGACGAGTAATCTGACACCGCAGGCATTGCCACAATGACTGACAGCAGGCAGCATCTGACCAGTCAGCGATCAAATGCACCGACAGGCAGTTGGATCCATGTAGGTGGAGAGATGGCCTCCAAACGGCATTATGAATCGGGAGCAAGCAAAACAAATAAAAAGTCAAAACAAGAGGAGGCTCATGCTTCATGTGAAGGTGGGTTCGTTGTTGAAATAAAAAAGAAAAACTTTGTGGCATAAACACCCCAACTGCTACCCTGCTAATCATGAGACAGAAGAGAGGATCATTCTGTCTAGATGTGGACTAGAGATTAAATTTCCCAGCGGCCCTGATTATCATCGCCCAGAGGAGGATGGGGTCCCCTTCTGAGTCTAGGTTCCTCTCAAGGGTTCTTCTTGCTAGAGGGAGTTTTTCCTTGCCACTGTCGCCTCAGGCTTGCTTGGTGGGGATCAGGCCGCTTATATGTAAAGTGCTTCATGACAATGACTGCTGTTAAAAGTGCTATATAAATAAAATGTAATTTAATTGAATTGAAAAAGGAGTGGTTAATTGCCCAGTTGTAGGTCGTATGTTGACTCAGATTTATAGCCTATCAATCTTTGTTACCAATAGACGTTTAGGGCTATTTTTATGGAGGTAAAATGTCGCCATCTCTTGCAGAAGTGTGCATCTGGAAAAGGCTTGTTCAATTGTTGAAAGAGCCTGTTCATTTGATATGTTCCTACTAATATAGGTTTTCGTGATACACTCATTTTGTAAAGGGGAGGGGGCTTGTTTCACATGAGTTGATTTGAATAAAAATAACATTACTTTAGACAATTGTTAAAAAAAGGTAAGGTAAAAAGGCGAACATGAAATAACCAATTAACTACATCCATTTATTCAGCATTTTATAAAATACTGCATTTGAACTTTTCGGCTGTAGGATTTCAGGACAGAGCAGCCGCTCTGTTAGGAAAATTAAGGCTTTTTGTTAGATTCGCTGCTGTTATTAACACTAATGGCACATTATCGCAAGCAAAAGGGCTGAACACGGCGACTTACGTCTTGCTTGGAGTTAGAGTTTGATGTTTATTGATATGGGAAATGGCCAGTTCTAGTGTTTTCTGACTGTTTTTTCACTAGTTTTGCATTTGGCGACGGTCAGTGTCACTATTAGTAGCATGAGGTGATACCCGGACCCTACAGAGGTTGCACAGGTAGACCAGCTCCTCCAGGATGGCGCATTAATACGTGCCATTGCCAGAATGTTTGCTGTGTCTCCCAGCACAGTCTCAAGGGCATGGAGGAGAGTCCAGGAGACAGGCAGAAACTCAAGGAGAGCTGGACAGGGCCGTAGAAGGTCCTTAACCCATCAGCAGGACCGGTATCTGCTCCTTTGTGCAGGGAGGAACAGGATGAACACTGCTGGAGCCCTACAAAATGACCTCCAGCAGGCAACTGGTATGAATGCTTCTGATTGTTTGGTCAGAGACAGACTTCATGAGGGTGGCTTGAGGGCCCAACGTCCTCTAGTGGGCCCTGTGCTCACTGCCCAGCACCATGGAGCTCGATTGGCATTTGCCATAGAATACCAGAATTTGCAGGTCTGCCACTAGCACCCTGTGCTTTTCACAGATGAGAGCAGGTTCACCCTGAGCACATGTGACAGACGTGAAAGGGTCTGGAGAAGCCATGGAGAATGTTATGCTGCCTGCAGCATTGTTCAGCATGACTGGTTTGGTGGTGGGTGAGTGATGGTCTGGGGAGGCATATCCACTGAGGGACGCACAGACCTCTACAGGCTAGACAACGGCACCTTGACTGCCATTAGGTATCAGGATGAAATCCTTGAACCCACTGTCAGACCCTATGCTGGTGCAGTGGATCCTGGGTTCCTCCTGGTGCACGACAATGCCCGGCCTCATGTGGCAAGAGCATGTAGGCAGTTCCTGGAGGATGAAGGAATTGATACCATTGACTGCCCCCCACGCTTGCCTGACCTAAATCCAATAGAACACCTCTGGGACATTATGTGTCTCCCATCCGATGCCACCAGGTTGCACCTCAAACTGTCCAGAAGCTCAGTGATACCCTGGTCCAGATCTGAGAGGAGATTCCCCAGGACACCATCTGTGGTCTCATTAGGACCATGCCCCGACATTGTCAGACATGCATACAACCACATGGGGGCCATACAAAAGTAACAAAGAGTTACTGTAATGAAATTTCGGCAAAATGGACTAACCTGCCGCATCATTTTTCACTTTGATTTTCAGGGTGTCTTTGAATTCAGCCCTCTGTAGGTTGATAGTTTAATTTCCATAAAACGATGTGGCATCCTTTCGTTCCTAACACATTACCCAGCCTACATCAGTATAGATGTCCAGCATGGATATCACTTTGTTTTCAAAGTGTTCATTTACTTTTTTTGAGCAGTGTATATTGTTTAATGTGTATAATCACACAAAATCTGTTTAGTTTGAATTTGTGAATTTGCTATTGCAACACTTTGTCGGAGTGTGTTTAATAGAAAATTGACACAATACAGATAAACCGGTTACATATACTACTGAACGACAAGTGAGTACCAGTGAGTACCCCTCCTATGAGGTAAGAACACCACAGCATAAAAGGACCATTGCTGTGAGGACCCCTTGTATGATGGAAGAACACCACAGCGCTTATGGCATCCTTACCCGATATGGCTTTCTGCTCTGTGCTCCGCTGGGCTTCTGCCACATCACCATCTGCCTCTCCAAGCCGTTTCTCCTCTGATGCTTTTAAGGTCATCTGCAGCTGGCTGGTGTATTTCTCGTGCTGGAATAGTACAAGGAGGTCAATGGGCCACTCTTGCATGGACATGTTTTCCTGAACTGTTATCCACACATTGTATATATCGGCTAGACTGTATGTGTCCATTGTCTTCTGTATGCATGATAGCCACTGAAATCCATGAGTGTATGTGAGAACATACTTGGCCAATTGACCTTATCCTGATTCTGAAAGAAAACATCCACAGCAAAGAGGCTCTTTCCCTCAGGAAAGACTGAATTCCACCTGAATGTAACCAGCACTCCCTTCAAACTGGCATTTTACAGTAGAGATATAGTAATCAAATTAAATACAGGAAAACCAACAATTCTAAATCTTAGACACTAAATACGGAGAATAATAGAACCAAAACAGATGAAACTCATGATACTTGGAAATGCACACAAATGCTGAGACACAAAGACAACAGATCTTAGACTGAGTTACAGACAAACCTTAAGTGCCTCTTCTGGAACCTTGTGTTGACTCCTCTCGAGGATGTAGACTTGAGAATGTAATCACTGAGTTAAGGAAGATAAATGTACTTCACAATATGCCATCAAATCGATTTTAAAAGATAAAACTCGGCCTCGAGAAACAAGTCGAGAGACTCAGGAGAGTTCCTTATGGGCCATTTTCCTTTTAGGTGGTTAGCTGGTTAGAAACCAAAATAGAGTTAGAAACCAAATAATTTGACAAGTCTGACACTGAGCCAGTTGGAAACAATATAATAATATTTTTACTAGTTCTACAACACTGCAGAATTTTAACCAGAGTTTTCTCAGACACACACTTGTAATTATATCTTTGTGGGGACTCCCCATTCACTTATATGGGGAAAACTCTAATTCCAACATGGCAACCTTAACCCCTACCCAGCCCATAAGTAACCAAACAAAATATGACATTTTTAGTTTTTTGATCGCATTCACAGATCTTTCTGGGGACCTAAAAAATGGTCCCCACAATGTCAAAGTAACAGGCTTTTACCACATTGTAGGGAACCTTTAGTCCTCACCATGTAATATAAACCTAATCTAAACACACACACACACAAAAGACCACAACTGCTCTGCATAGAGAAAAATGCAAATATGCAGCGCAGGCGTCAGTTTGATCACAAGCCTGAACCACGTTCAGTACAAAATCTTCTTATACTCCTTGCAGAAAAACCCCTTGATTCCCTGAACTGGTGTAACACCCTTGTAGAAATTTCAGTGGACGACAATCCTTGCTTCACCATTTATAATATGCTGTCAGTGTATGGCTCCAAAGTCATCATAATATAAATCCGAAAGAAACGTTGCTGGGTAAAACTACCTGCCCTGCTTCATTCCGCTGCAGCTGTGTGTCCGGGATGTTGAAAGTAGCACCACTTGTGCTCGCACACATGCGCATGGTTTGTAGGCAGCATCCAGTGCCAGAAAATGATAAAACCACCCTATTCCGGAGCCTATCCCAGTGGCTATGGGCACAAGTTAGGGAACAACCCAAGATGGGGTGCCAACCCATCACAGAACATTAAAAATGATTAAGTAAAGCTGTATCCAAAAAAATTATGGCCAGCTAATTCAAAAAAAATCTGAGGTTCCTCATACCTCTGTAAATAGTATGAAGGACAGCCAAACCCACATGTCTGAAAGCATTACACCAGAAAAAAAACTTACTGGAGATGGTATATAATGCAACACTATTAAGCACATTGCCCAGAAATTATTCACAATGTTTAAAATAAGCTGCATATGCAATGGAAGGATATCATATCCGAAGCGAATGACATCAGAGAGCTTGAGAGCGATGTATGTCTGGTCTGGAATCCGTTGGTCATTCACAAAAGTCTGTAGGAAAAAAATTAATAAGACACATTGTATGGATAAACAAAAATAACGACCACAGTACAAGATAGTTATTCACAACACAGGATAGCCTTGGGCATTATTGTAGGAGCATCACAGTATAAAAGTGGTACTCAACGTATAGGAAGGGGCACTGATAGAGCTTGCCAACACGCAATTTAATGTCAGAATATATGCAAATGAATAGCAATACAATTAACATTTCTTTTGTTATCCAAAAAGTTATTGATATCTTGTTAGATGGGTAGAACGATAGCATTTGGGGTTAAGGGCCCAATAGTAAGGTGACCACCTAATCCATGCCAGGAGGGACACTAGTCAGGTTTTACACACTACTTTAAAACTGAAAAGTACTTGTCTTGTACTTTTACTGGTTTGTGTCCTTCATGGAAAGACTCATTCAGCTGTTTCATATTAACCTGCTTACATGCATGATTTTATGTATCAGCACAGTTAAAACCCAATGCTTAAGTGAAATCCCGGTCCTTTTAATTGAATTGGTAGTTTACAAACTCATAACTCATAGCTATCCACTATACCCAGCGGCGAAGTCACCCTACAAACCAGAAACCTTCTGCTGACAGGCACAGCAGCCTGACCTGCTGAGCTACACCTCATGCACCAAACCTCTCACCTTACTCCTCTCACTCCAGGCATTTATTCATTAAATTTCACCACCAACTCACCTAAATAATTACCTTAATTATTTAAATAACTTGGTGAGGTATTGTTTATGGTATGGTATGTTTAGTGGTTGAGTCAACAAATGCATGGGTATTGTTTAATGAACTTGACCTCTCCTTTACATTTGCTGATTTTATATTTTTAAGCAGGATGTCTCACAATAGCTACATTTACGGACAACTTGTACTTACAAACGGACTGATATAAAGCCTATTATATTAAAAATGCAGGTTAAATACAATGGTTCATAATAAACACACACACTACTGTGTGATGCTTGTGAAAACATTGCATGGCTACTGAGGTTCTTTGGGTCGAAGTAAAGTACAGGATCGCATGTAATTCCTTCTTTTATTGCTGTGTTATTAATATGTGCTATGTTATTTGTCATGCCCGGCTCGTCTGCTCCTCGTGTGTGCCACGCCCCGTGATTATCCACATGTGCTTCCCCAATCATGCCCAGCTGTGCCCTGTTATTTTAACCTGTCTTTGTCTATATCTGTCCACGTCTTGCCCTATCCGATGTCTGTCATTGTTGTTAGTACCGTTGTGATGTCCTAGTCTTCCCGTGGCCGTCTCGCCCGTAACAAATCCCCAGTTTTCCCCGCCTTTTGCCTGCCTGCTTCGTCCTTCCCTGCCTCCTTCCTGCCAGCCTGCCGTCCTCACGCATGGAAGCCTGACATTATTATTATTATTATTATTATTATTATTATTATTATTATTATTATTATTGCAGTAAAAGCTCGGATTGCGAGCATAATTGGAAACTCAGATGATTCCATGACTCAAAAATATTGATATAAAAATGATTAATACAAAATATAAAGTAAAAATACATAAAACAAATTAACCTGCACTTTACCTTTGAAAAGAATTGTGGATGGTGTGAGGGAGACGAGAGAGAGGAGAAGAGGAGGGTTATTTTGTAGGACGACTTTCACTATATAACTGTAACGGAATCACTGCTATCTGTTGGCTCACTGGAATCTTTTTCTTTTTATGCGACTTTAACAAGGAACCTATCCAATGACAGCTGCCTTTGTCTCCTTTTTGATTTTGCGGAAATGTGGACATTACATTGTCGTTAAACAGATTCATCGCTCGCACTGCAACACCCTTATTCAAGTGGTGCTTTTCTACTAAATATTTATTATACGAGTGAGGCAGGGCAACTGAGACCAAGCTTCGGAAAAGATTACCCACAATCCCACAGCGAGAGAGAGAAAAGAACCATCGGCGCAGTTGTGATGCTCAGCAGACAAAGCGTATATGTAATACTCATATTGCAAGACCTCGCTCGTTTATCAAATAAAAATTTACTAAAAAAAAAGTTTAAAAAAACACTCGCAAACCAAGTTACTCGCAATTACATACAAATTCGACTTAAAGACAGATTTAGGGAACAGATCTCGATCGTATCCTGGGGACTGCCTGTATACAAAGCCCATTTCAGTCACACTTCTTTCTGATGCTAACTGCTGATGTTAGCACACGAGTTAGTGAATCTTGTGCCAAAGGACATCATATCAGTATCTCTGAGAAGACATGTGCATTGAGAATTAATCTGCTATTTTTTTTTTATTCCAGGATTGTAATCCGAGTCACAGAGATTATCATGCTTACTCACAATACACTTAGTGAGAAAAAAAAGCTTAGCACCCAGAAGTAATGGTCCGATTTGGATGTAATTTGGTACACATGCAGACCAGCGATTGGTATATAAATGATTTGATTTTCAAGGAACTGGCATGACTAGTCACCAGACACAGAGGATGCCTCATAGACACATTAGACAGCATTACCAGCACTTGACGGCGTTTGATAGAGGTCACATTGTGGTTTTGCATGAGACTGGGTAGTCATATTGTGCAAATGCAGGTCATCTTTGTTAGTGATTCGGGGGACCTGATGGCACAGCACTACATCAGTGACATCCTGTGCCCACATGTCTTACCCCACCTGAGACAGTACCCTGGTACAGTCTTTCAACAAGACAACGCCCGTCCACACACAGTACATATGTCTATGGACTGACAATTATGACTACAACTGCTATACGACTCCTTTCCGCAACGTATCGCCTCATGTATCCAGGCCACACCCTACTGACATGGGACCAGCAGTGTGCCCATACTACCAACTCTGTTGAGCTTCTGATTTGATATCATAATCATTGTGATACAGTCACATGACCTTTCACAAAGTGCAGATTAATTCCATTTTCACCACTCCATCTGGGTGCTTCACTTTTTTGTCACTGAGTGTATAACAGATGTTACAGGTATAAGATTGACAAAGCTCTATCTTTTAGAATATGACATTCCTCATGAATGTTTTGGACAGTTAGCATAGTTGGCACATACACTCACCCCATTGAGGCTGCCTAGGTCTTTCACCAGGTGCTTATCAGAGCTCATGTCGTAGTTGATGACAGCATGCTGCTTATCTACACTGCGAGACTACAGGAAACATGCAAGTTAGACAACCTTATCAGATAAAACATGTGATCATTTTCCTTATGAGTAGAGAAACTGTTGCATTTTAGGGCAGGAATAAGTCAGATGTGGATTAGGCAGATGTGGATTAGGCAGATGTGGATTAGACAGATGTGGATTTCCATCTTTCCTTTCAATGTACAGGACCTTTGAGTTGTGCTTTATTGTACTTCATAGCATTGAACCTCATTCGGTTGTCATTAAAGGGACTTGCTCTGCTTGCTTGTACCACGTTATGTTGCAGTTTGTGTTTCAATTCTGACTGGATGCTTGGTTGATCAGCTGACATCTGGGCTCCCCTTTTTCTTAAGTTTGCGGAGGTGCAATCGGAGATGGATTGCATTTGCATCCTTCTGCAATCATATTGCTCCGCGGTGTGAGCCCAGATGACCCTTTTCCCAACCTGCCTAGTATCTATGACTGTGTGTCTGCCTGAACTCCCTTACAGCATTGACACAATTACTGGTACATCTTAACTTGTGTCAGTTCATTTTCATTTTCAACTCCATACGTGACAGGTCAACCTTGTATGCAGGACTAAAAAGATAGTGCAGAGGTTTTATTACAAGCTCACCAATAGTGACTGATGCATATATCTTATGAGAATCAAATGACAAAACAAAGTGAGTTTGACCACCTGAGGCCTCCTGTCACATCACACCTATGCCATCTAATACAATAGACAAAACTAAATTAATTAGTACAGGTATGTTTAAATACATTAGTACAGGTATGTTTATTCTTCACTTATGTTATTTGCTAAGGCAATCACTTTCACCTGTCAAACCAACCCAAAAAAAAAACTACACCGTGCTATTTCTTATACAACATTCACACTGTTTCCACTGATTAATTATATCTTAAATAATTTTCCCCCAATACGATGTACTGTATTGATTATATATATTTTCACAATGTAGGTTTACTATCATAACATCAAATGACATCAACAAAGAGCTGATAATTTCAAACACATTCAGTGTATGTGATAAGTAAACAATAAAAATAACATTCAAGAAGAGATTCATTCTTGCTTACAAAATGGACTATTTAATATGATAATGTTTCTAAAGTCCAGTTTGTAACGTTACACGATAACTTTATATACTGATATCTTCATTAAAATGAGAGCACGAAACTAGTGAATACTGCCAAGGATAAGCAAAAACACTCAAAACAAATAATATAAAAAATGAATATTAGTCGATTGTGTTAGCAATAAGAAAGGTGTTTCCTACAGTGTGCAGGTTTCGGCTGCTGCTATTTTCTCAAAATATTTATATAATTTATATAAATAGTATATAATATAGTACATCTACAAATAAATATAATGAAAGTTGTTAAGCATTTTCTCTTAAGGCTGGATCTAAAGGAACATGTGGGGGTATTTATCTGCACAAGACAAGGTGAAAGTTGCAGAGCAAGAACCAATGAATGCAGTGAGCAGGGCTCTAAAGTGTCACACACTGACCGTGAGGCACATGCTGCATCCCTAACAGATGTAATCTTACTCCAGACTTTTAATGAAACTTGAGAGTCCTGTTAAAATATAAATGAAGGCTGTGCTCCATTATAATCGTGATTGATTCCCCCAGTGACTAACCAATAACTAACAAAACAACATGATCACATAAAAGATTAGTACTATAATGATTAATTTATTCTTGTTGTTGTTGAAACTGATTTAAAAACATACTGGTATTGAAAAAAGTATTGTTCAGGAACTAGTATCGAAATCAAGATATCGTTCTGGTACCGGTATCGAAAATTTTTGAATGATGTCAAAACAGACTCAGACAGTGCAGCCTTCAGCTATATATACTCTGGACTTCAGGTGTCTGTTGAAATTGTGAGGCTTGTTGTGCTTGCATATAGATATGTGACTGAGCCTTAATGTACACATGTGTTGGTAGGGTAACATTTCGCCATGGTGATATGTGCATCGCACTCTTCTCACCTGCAGCATGAGTTCGCAGTCCTCACGGCCCACGAAAATCAGCTCGCGGGGCAGCCGGTGGCGGGTGCCTGAGCTGCTCACCAGAAACCAGGAGGTCACACTCATTTTCACAATGCCGCTCACAGCACCAGGCGCATCCTGGAAGGCACACAGGTGCATAGGCTCATGCAGCACACTTACGGAAAACACCAGCGATGCAGGAATCTCATTAAGCACACAAGGTATATGTAAGTATGTGCCTCCCAACATGAATATGCTGATTTAATGCATTTAATTAATGCAAATACCATTAGACCTGTTCAAACACTGAAGCATCATGTGGTTGAACTTACTTCAGTCATAACTGTACTAGAAGTACCTTCTATAATGCAATGTAAAACGGACTCATTCAAGCTTTAAATAGAAAAAAAACATGGTTTTCTGGTGTTAGAAACTGAAATATACTTAAGTCAATGGAACTTGCAATTCAATTCAACTGTGCTGAACTCATGGCTCACACTATAAGAGTCACGTGATGAGCAACATTCCTACCACTGGATTAGCCTCCCATTGGCCAAGAAGCCAGGGAACATTGAAAAGTGCGTAAATATAGGTCCCCATGATGGGAGGTAGCATAAAACCCGCTTTAAGCCCTATTTAGCCTATTTCCAGCATAAGAAGTTACTCAACACCCAGAGGAATACCATAGGTTATTAAGGGCTAGGCAGACAGTGGTGTAGCTCAGCAGTGTAAAATTGGCATACAAATAGTGTAACAGTTAAAGAAACAGCCAGCAAGAGCAGGATACATAGAGAAACTTCAGGTCACCGAGTATGTATCCAATTTGCATAAAATCACAACTACTAAAAATCAACTGATTTTAGAATATTCACCAATAAAACAGACAATCCATTCATCCATTTTCCATAACTGCTTATGCGACACAGGATCACAGCAAGCTTGGAAGGGCAGCATCCAGCTTAAATGGCCTGTCAGTCCACAGCAAGGTAAATGAGTACAAACACACTATGTGCAACTTTAGAATACCAGTTCACCTGACTGCATGCTTTGGGACTGCAAAGGAAAACCAGAGTTCTACAAATACCAGAAAAAAGCATCTAATATGCAAACACAAACATACACACAGTCATGCATGGGAATCAAGCCTGCAGGGAGAGGCGGAGCCCTGGATGCCACTCATCTCCACTTTCTTTGGCTCTGAGTGAAGTTGATTATAGAACACGGAACACAATTCTCCCAAACCCACCTATATGACAATTATGATCTTATTTTCCCCAGAATAGCAAGAATATACATGAAGGCTAATATTTCTGAGTCTGTAGGCTTGGTGACTCCACAGCTATGGGTGGCTCAGCCACTACCTGCTGCTAAAGGCAGAGTGCCATCTCAAACTGTTTGCTCAATATTACCCATAAATTTCGTATTTCAATTAGAGGCATAAAAAACATCTAAAAAGCTTTTTCGTCTTGTGACCTGAATTAAGGGAGAAGTTTTATACATTTTATAAAAAAATTTTTTTACATTTTGTATGTTTAACCACATAATACAGCTGTTTTGCAGCTGGGCCCTGACCATTGTGCTGTATGCATGTTAAATAAAGAGGGCAGACTCTTTAGGAAAAATAAAACCGAATTAACAGTGGGGTACTGCTACCCAGATACGGCATGGGGCACTGTTCACGGCATATACCCTAACAATAGATGGAGACAGTTTCGGCCTGTATCCCAGAAACAGCCTATCTTGTCAGAAGACCAAATCCAGGACCACAGATTCCTTACATCTAACTGCTAACACTCTGTTCAAGTTACAACTGCATTATCACGACAATAGCCCCACAAAGTCACAAAGAAAGTAGTTGAAAAACTTACAAGTTAGCATACTGGAATATCCTTTATGGCCAGTATCACAATGGATTCAGTTTCATTGTCCTTGGTGTGAAAGTACATGGACTTGGATAAGCAAGAATAATTGTAAGTGTGTACTGTGGCATCAATGCACTCTCTGGTAGCCCCGCATATCACTGATCCTTGCAAGCATCACCACACTCTCTCTTCCGTTTCCAGAATCCATTATAAGACTGACCACACAGAGCCTAATCACTCTATTACTTTCTTATTAAAATATCTCATCTTTTCTCTGAGGATCCCTCTCTTATTTGTTCTGCAGGTGCGGTTTGTTTCACTAAGGGAGCGACGCGCTGCGTCAGTGAGCAGCATCCTGCATCCTCTCTGTGAGTTTGCATGTTTTAGCTGGATCGCAGGGGTCTCCTCCCATAACACAAAGAAAGGCAGTTTTCTGTAGTGTTCAGGTGCTCTGTGACAGACTGGCACCTGATCCAGAGTCTCCCTGCCCTGTGCCACCTGCATGGGCCTCTCAGTCCCCTGCCTTCCTCCTTGGAATAAGTGGTTTGAAGGTGCATGGATGTTTAGTTACCTGCTGGGTTAAACTCACCAAGACCTCAGTAATTATTCACTGTTAGGGTTTGGCCTCTACAAACTTCCTTATTCCTTAACCTGACTTATTTATATTGACCTGTTTTGAACACATAATAGATGGATAGATAGCAACTGCTGATAGGAAAGTGATTTTTTATTTACTTAGACTTCCCTTCAAGTAAATTGAAAATTGCTTCTAAATGGATTAACTTCATTATTAGAGAAGCTTATTTTAGAGAAGGTTGGGCAAACATTATTTATAATGTCTTTACTGAAGAATATATTTGTTGAAGTTGCTTAAACGAGATTATTTGCACACATGTGATGTGCAACAGTCGAAAATCAATCCAACTTGGAAGATAGCAGCAATGTTCCTGGCTACTGACTAGTAATTAACATTTCAAATTCAAAAATACTTCCTAACAGGCAGTGTGTCTTCCCCCAGTTTTTCCCTTTCAATACTTAAGTTTCACTACAACAGCATCTCTCTACAGTCAGTAGTTGGGGCAGATAATCCAGATGCTTTAGCCTTTTGTACACCAAGAAGTCCCCCTAATTGATCTAAAGCCACACCCTCCTCCACAAGATTTTGGCTTCTCAGTATCAACCCATCTACTCTACCCAGCCTTCCCTGTCACACAACAGAAGCTCATCTCTCATTCCATATCCTACATGGAGTCATAACATGGAAATAAAAATCTATACTAACCTTTTCTTGCTATGCAGAAGTAAGGAACTATGAGTGGCCAGATTAAAAAAAATGTGAGGTGTCCATTTTATGATTATTATGACTAATAGTTGTTTCAATAACAATTATTATTGTCTTTAATGTTTTGCTTGAATTATTGCTACTTTTTTATACAGTAATGCAATTATGTGCGTCGTTTATACTTCGAAATGATACACAAATACACACCTATATTTTCATATTTATATAAATTAATATTTCTATTCATTCCTATATATATATATATATATATATATATATATATATATATATATATAATATTATACATACGTGTGTGTGTGTGTGTGTGTAAAATGTATAAATTAATATAATCGCAGAAGCTGGGAGTCTGCGGCACATCTGGAAGATGATATAGGCCTAATATACTGAGATATCGGACATGATTTCACACCCCAAGCAGAGAGTGCAGCTGGTCTCACAAAACCGCAGCGTGTGACAGACACACGGACGCTTCGGTGACATTTCATACCTAAGATTTCAGACGCCCAGCCCTGTCTCTTTTACCATAAGCTAGTCCGAGCACGTAAAATACATGCATTCTTATTTCATTCTTATGACTATTTATTCTTTTCAAGGAAGACGTCTTAGTCTGCGCATGTAGTAAAATGTAATATGCAATAAAAGTATTACAGTATACTCTGCTAAAATGTACCATCATTTACATATCTCTTCTATGTACAATCATAGACATAAACACCTGTCTCACAGATATCTATATCTATTTCATACTATTTTTAATAACGGAGAACGCAACCTACCTAGAGTATGATTTCCAATTTTTGCTTCTGACCAAAAATCAGTAAATATGAACGATATCTCCCGTCAGGAATCCCGTAGGCGAAGGTACCAGGATTGGTTTTCACAGCAAAATAGAAATCTTGAAGGCATATGGCGTCCAGGTGAATAAAAGCCAGTCGGTTTTGTAGCAGGGCTGCGCACTATTACTGAATTTTTACAGTATGTGCGATTGTGAGCAGCAACGCCTCCCGTAGTAGCAGGTTTACTGACGCAAAGGCGAGCGGCCCCAGCGCCTTGAAGCGCAGGGCAAACCAGACACAGATCTGGAAAAGCCGGTTTCACTGATTCACCGTAAGATAAAAATGGCACTGGAGACCGCCCAACCCTCCTGTAAATTCTTTCACTTGCGCACTAAACGTACGGCTTTTTACAAACCTTACATTAACAAACGCCGATCTTTTTTCTGCAGTAAATGCAATAATGAAGATGACGTATTATCTGGCGGTTGTATTTCCTTTAACCAATGAAGGGGAGCGTTCTATTAAAATATGTGATGATAATTCATTCGCAGTCTGTTTTATACGACACAAGCCCGGTTGCCCTGCTGCTTTGTCACCAGCTGTCCAGTTATAGATTATATTAAAGCATCTGAAGTCAAATGATGTCAAGTCAATTAAAAAAAACGTTTCATATAGCTTATATGTTATATGTGCAACATTTAGAGTAGAAATACAAGAGAGGAAATGTACAAAATACTATTCACTCCTTAGTGAACTTGACCGGTTATTTTGCCAAGCAAGGTGCCTGATGCTGAGACCTCAGGACGGAAGTTAAAATGGGGAGGAGGCATTCCCAAAAAGTGTCAGTGTAAAGGGGGCTGGCACTAAACACGAGCAATGACTGCGCCGACTGCTGCCCTGCCCATCCTTCTAGGGAGAGCAATACGTCATTGGCAGATGAGTGGCCGTCTGATACAGTAATTGGTGAATGCTGATACATGAATAAATTCATAAATTAATTTACAATATTTTATCAATAAATACAGATCGCATTTGGAAATGCGCGTTGGGTGTGATGTTTAATATACGGTATATCTACCGCAACCTCGCAACTGAAAATGTCACCAAGATGTCTTTAACGCTATAATTACTACGAAATTATTTTGATAGGCTTTTTAAAAGACTTATACACCGATCAGCCACATTAAACATTATTAACCACTGACTGGTGAATTGAATAACAATGATTATCTCATTACAATGACACCTGTAAAGGATGTCATTATATATTAGGTGAGGGAGCAGTCATTTCTTGAAGGTGATGCTGGAAGCAGGAAAAATGGGCATGTGCAAGGATCTGAGTGACTTTGACAAGGGCCAAATTGTATCGGCTAGATGACCGGGTGGGTGACATGGTGGTGCAGTGGTTAGCGCTGTTGCCTCACACCTCTGGGACCCGGGTTCGAGTCTCTGCCTGGGTCACATGTGTGCGGAGTTTGCATGGTCTCCCCATGTCGTCGTGGGGTTTCCTCTGGGTACTCCGGTTTCCCTCCACAGTCCAAAAACATCCTGAGGCTAATTGAAGTTGCTAAATTGCCAGTAGGTGTGCATGTGTGAGTGGATGGTGTGTGAGTGTGCCCTGCAATGGGCTCGCCCCCCCCATCCTGGGTTGTTCCCTGCCTCGTGCCCATTGCTTCTAGGATAGGCTCCGGACCCCCCGTGATCCAGTAGGATAAGAGGTTTGGAAAACGGATGGGTGGATGGATAGATGACTGGGTCAGAACATCTCTAAAATGGCAGGTCTTGTGGGGTGTACAGTGGTTAGTACCTACTAAAAGTGTTCCAATGAAGGCCAACCGGTGAACTGGCAATGGGATCATGGGCGCCCAGGGCTCACTGATGCGCATGGGAGCAAAGACTAGCCTGTCTGGTCGGTCCCTCCGCAGGAGAGATACTGTAGTACAAATTGCTGAGAAAGTTAATGCTAACTATGATAGAAATGTGTCACAATGCACTGTGCATTACAGCTTGCTGCATATGGGGCTGCATAGCTGCAGACTGGTCAAAATACCCATGATGACCCCTGACCACTGCCGAAAGCACTTAACATGGACATGTGAGCATCAGAACTGGACCATGGAGCACTGGAAGAAGGTGGCCTGGCCTGATGAGTCATGTGTTCTGTTACCTTATGTGGATGGCCGGGTGCATAACTGTTATTTACCTGGGTATAAGATGGCACTGGGATGCATTATGAGAAGAAGCTGGCAGAGGCAGTGTGATGCTCTGGGCAATGTTCTGCTGGAAAACCTTGGGTCCTAACATTCATGTAGTTGTTATTTTGACATGCACTACTTACTTAAACAATGTGCAGACCAAGTACACCTCTTCATGGCA
Source organism: Brienomyrus brachyistius (assembly GCF_023856365.1). NCBI lineage: Eukaryota > Metazoa > Chordata > Actinopteri > Osteoglossiformes > Mormyridae > Brienomyrus > Brienomyrus brachyistius. The sequence continues at coordinate 1,941,440 of NW_026042306.1, read as the reverse complement.
ATGATATTCCCTGATGGCAGGGGCATCTAGTTAGGATGCCTCCTGAACGACTTCCTGCGGAGGTCTTTGGGCATGTCCAACCGGGAGGAGACTCTGGGGCAGACCCAGGACAAACTGGACAGATTACATCTCTCAGCTGGCCTGAGAACGCTTTGGTATTCCCCCGGAGGAGCTGGAGGTGGTGGCTGATGAAAGGGAGGTCTGGGCGTCCCTGCATAGACTGCTGCCCCCGTTACCCGCCCCCGGATAAGTGGCAGAAAATGGATGGATGGATAGATGGGTGGGTAGGTTTGTTTACTGACCATTTTAAAGAGTCAAAAAACAGGCAGTGATCCACAAGACCAGTGATTCTAGGGGGAAAAGCTTGATGAACTAGCATAATATCCAATATTAATAACTTCTCTCCCCATCCATCCATCCATCCATCCATCCATCATCCTGTGTATGGAGGGTGGCAGGACTATCCCATGTAGCACAGCACATACAGGCACAATCATACACTAATATTAATCAACAATATTAGACACCAGTTGAATGAATGAATGAATGAATGAATGAATGAATGCCTTTTATTGTCACTATACACATGTACAATGAGATTAAAAGCAACTCCTCCAGTGCAAACATGCATGTTGAAAACGCAACAAACAAACAAATAGTGCAAAAAGTGCAAAAACTTTATACTATATACATATGGAAGGAATAAATAACTATGTAGGTTATTGTTTAAATATTACACAGTAATGATGATCATGTGCAGTGAGTAATGATGACACAGAGCGATGATATTGTACAGTATACAAATATTGCACAGTTATTATCAATACCAGTTAGATATTGGATATTGCACAGTTGATGGACGGAAAGAAGTCCAGGGGTTGGGGGGGTTAGACTGTGTAGTCAGTGCATGTGTGAGTTTAGGGTGGTTATGGCTTTTGGGAGAAAACTCTTCTCGAGTCTTTGTCCTCGCTGTGATGCACCTGTAGCGCCTCCCTGGTCAAACAGATCAGAGCCAGGGTGGGAGCTGTCCTTGATGATATTTTTTGCTCTGCTGAGGCAGCAGGAGGTGTAAATATCCATCAGGGAGGGGAGAGGGCAGCCGGTGATCTTTTGTGCTGCCTTTACTACTCTCTGGAGCTTCTCCCTGTCTACCATGGTGCAGCTGCCGTAGCATACTGTGATACAGAACGTCAGCAGGCTCTCAATGGATGAGCGGTAGTTGGTGGCTCATGTCTTTGGACATTTCCTACCTGACACAAGGAGAATTCGTGACAGATACACCCATAGAAAGGTTTATTTGTACTATTCTCTAGACTTTAGAATAATTATAAAGAAATCAATACCTTGTGGGTTGGAACTCAAAAGGCTGCCAGTTCAAATCCCTGGGCTGACAGAATGATCCCAGATTGCACTGTAATCAGCATCCATAGTCTGCTGAGCTGCTTTTGGTATAAAAGAAAAGGTGGATAAGGTCTAGGCGATGGACAGAAGGGCCGCCTCTTTGTGACTGCAAAATCTCTGTGGTTTGTATGCATGGACAAAAGAGCAGCACCCAGACTTCATAGGAGATAGTGGGTAAGGTGCTTTGGCGGGGGGACCTCCTACAGACTCTCGGGTCCTGCTGTGAGACACTGATGCTCACATGAGAAAAAATGGTGCTACGTCGTATGTTAAGGGAAGTGAATGGGGAAAATGGCCTCATAGAATTTAGATCAGAGTATGGATCGGGATTTCTGTGCAAGGCATAATGAACAGCTGCAATGTTTAACATCATTCAAACCATGCATTTCTGTGGGCTACCAAGGTTTGGGGGCCCCCTGTTGGCCGGCAACAATTACTACACTGGAAGGGAGGGTGAAAACAACAGCCTACCTCTGATAATGAACACCGTGTCCAAACACTAAGATGTAATCATATCCCGAGCTGTGGAAGGTTAATGATTGGCTTTATGGTCGTGACTTGAGACCATATGTTTTGGATGCTCCGGTACATGATCATCGCTTGGTGCTGGGTTCCAGACAATAGTGTTTGAGAGAGTTATATTGGAGGGACACAACTTAATCATTTAAATATAAAGGTCTATTTTTTTTTTTGGGGGGGGTGGGGAATAAAGCCAAAATAAATATTGGTGGGTACACGGCCCCCATGCCCCCTGGTTCCTATGCCCCTGCAGACCGGCCAGGATGACCAGGATGAGCAGTCAGAGTGTTTGTTAGGAATGTCTGACTTAAGTTTCCACACAGGGTAAATTCAACTCACACCTCCGAGAAAACCTGGCAGTCAGAGGCCAGAAAGGTGCTGGGCCCAGGGCCCTTGTTCAGTGCTCATATGCATGCAGTGAGAGCAGTTTCCGCATTCTTGGCACGAAGTCGAAGACGTTTAGAGTGGGTGTTATCCTCTGGCAAAGGTGCGCCTTAGAATGGCATCCTGTATAGGAAGCTAGAGCTAACATCCCTACTTCTTATGGATGATTTTGTACCTTTGCTCTTCTCTGACCAGGATCTCCAGCATGTACTTGAACCGAGTGTGAAAGTGGGATTGAGAGGCAGATCAAGTTGACGGTCTCAGTTTTGCAGGATCAGAGCAGGACCATAGTGAAGCTGAAGCCATGAAAGGTAATTCAACGTTCTATATACATTCCTGTCCTCACTTCTGGTAGTAATGATCGCAAGAACAGGGTCACCAGTACAAGCAAAAGAAGTCAGACATCTCCGCAGAGTTGCAGGGCTCACTCTCCATGACGTTTCCTTACATGGTACATTGAACTGAAAATAGAAGCTGCACTCTTGAGTAGGTATTTCAGACGGTGACATATATAGGTAATGAACTCTGATGAAACTAAAGTCTTGGGTGAACTGCATCCAATTAAATCCAGGGACTATTGTGTCCCATGTATGGCTTGTTTATGGATATGTCCAATCAATGGATGACATCCATCATCTATACTATACAACACAACTATACAACAAAAATGTGCCAAATATTTAATTCCAAATGGTTTGTAATGTACCTAGCTAGTATTTATTTCATAATAAAGAATGTTTTGACTAATGCTGACTTAAGAACTAGAGCTTAAGTTAGCATTAACCTAAACATTCTGCTTCAAAAACATTATTTAAATAAACTCAAAAATGCTACATGCCCATCATTGTATGTGTACTTGCCATCTGTTATACATGCTGTGTTTAACCAGTGAAGATGTGGGTTGGTTCTCAAGTTGTGCCACTTGAGCACCACATGAGAACCAGCTCCCTGTTGGTACCGGCACCGGCACCAGTAAGGTACGAGTGGGAAAGAGGTAAAAGTGAGGAGTTCATTCTGTCATGGCAACCCTAACAGGTACAAGGACTATAAAGAATAAAGATACCAGCCCACGATTAATACAGATCTCTTATTACACCAACAGTAACACAATCTACAGTAAATATCACTCCTGAGTTGTTTTCTAAATTAGACAAAACTTCATAGCAACAGTAGTAAACACACATGAAAGAAAGCAGACTAACTTTTCTATTGTAAAGATGGCTGTATATGAATTTTGACACTTAAATCACAAATCAATACATAACCACAATCAAATTAACTCAGTACTTAGCAAAGGAATGCAAACTCTGACTGAAATACCTCAGATAGTATTTTAGAGCAGTGATTTTCAACCACTGTGCCGCGTGAGAGATTGTAAGGTGTACCGTGGGAAATTATCCAAATTTCATTTAATTGGTCTAAAAAGCTTTTTTGAAAATTAAGTATTTGTAAATAATATGCCATTGTCGAATGTCTATGCTGTTATGTAGTTATGTATTCTAAACAAACAAAGCTATTTCAACATTACAGTGATCCCCCGCTATATCGCGGTTCAACTATCCTGCCCCCGCTATATCGCGGACTTTTCCCAGATGCGTCACAGTTCTTTGCGTCTCACGTACCTTGTATGTGGTTCGATTGTTTTCATTTTGTTTTAAGCCCTGCGATGGCTCCCAAGCGTCCTGCATCTTCTAAGCCTTCTGGTAGTAGTGAGCCTAAGCACCAGAGGAAGACCTTGACCATTCAGGAGAAGGTAAATCTCACGGATATGCTTCAGGAAGGAAAGCGTTACGAGGACGTCGCTCACCATTATGGCTTGAATGAATCAATGGTACGATACATCAAGAAGGATGAAAAGAATATAAAAACCACCACATAACTTTCCTTTAGTCAAACAGAAAAAGAGGGTGGCAGCAACTCCTGATGAAGCCATTGTTAAAACGGAACCACATTACATACAGTATTATGTTACTCATATCCTTTGCCCGACATCCACATATCATGTGTTGTTTTAATAAATGTACATGTGTTTAAAGTGTGTGGGATGGGTATTTTAAGGCTTAGACTATAAAAAAATGGTTTATTTATACAATCCTCATATATCGTGGATTTTCACCAATCGCTGATGGGTGTGGAACGTACTCCCATTTTCCCACGACATGTCTGTGAGCTGAGTTTTTCCAAGCCTTACTCATACAAAAACTAAAAACAGACTGAGAGGTGTTGAGGAAGAGCTTTGTGTGTGTCTGTCTTCAGTTCCTGCCAGAATATTAGCTTTGTGTTCATCCAAACAGGCTAAGGTTTCACACTGAGTGAGTATAAATAAATTGAGAGGCTATTTTGTCAAGACTAGGCTACAGAATATCATTTCGTAACATTTTTGGTTGGTGGTGAGCCATGGGACTTTTCAATGTTAAAAAAGGGCCGAGGCGTAAAAAAGGTTTTAGAGCTATGGTGCTCCAGTGCATAGCAGTAATCTTTCACCTGCAGGGGCACTGATATGATTGTCCAGTCCAGTATTTTGCTAATATTATCTCATACTATGCATGCCACTCTTATTATGTTCTTTTGTTATTTGAAGAGGGCAGTTAGCGCTTTACGATGACATCACATGTAGGCGTGTGACCCTGTCAACTTCCTCTTCCAGTCAAATGACATCTTAGGAGGACACATTATATACTGTATAATAACAACAGGTGACTGTAGGTGAACCTGCCTCCAGGGTGTCCCCTGCCTTGTGCTTCCTGGGATAGGTTGATTGTGACCTTGAACCGGAAAAGGCTAAACATCACAGAATATGACATCAGCTGTACTACACTCTTGTTTTATTGTGATTTTCTGTAATCCATTAAGATGTCTGACTGTTCATGGCTTCTCATATGATACAATTCTAGAAATCCTGCTCAAACAGAACACATATACAAAAAACGCAACCCTTATTTGAAAAATTTAAGTACACAAAAGGTTCGACATATAGGGAGGGAAAAATGTTTGCTGAAGCTTTTCAGGTTGCTACCAAGGGAGTGCACAGAGGAAGGGGGAGTTCTAGAGAAATTGAGAGCCAGGCTTAGTATACAAGTGAATCAAGACAATATTCTGTACAATTTGCTAAGTGACAAAAGATCCAAAAGGTTTAAAATAATAATTCATTTACAAAACTCACAACATATATGATCACTTAGCTGGAAGTCAAAATGGCAAAAAAAAAACCGTTAAATGGAGTATCAAGCTTAATAAGTTATAAAAGATAAAAAAGTGCATCCTTTTGAGAGTAAAACACAAGGTTCACTGTGGATATTGTGTTTCATGGTCTGTGAGTACAAAAGGTGACTTCATTTCTCATTAAGCAGAAACTTTATATTGAATTTACAGTTTAACTCTAAAAGTGAGTGAATATAATAAGTCTTCAATACAGCTGTGCAACACAGGCTGGAAATGCACAAGGGAAATAACACCGCAGACCTAGAACGTATACAGTATAAACACTGGACTGCTTTTGTCACTGCTGGTGTGAAAAGCCATCTTAATTAAAGCCAGCCACTTTTCTAGGCAGCAACTCCCCAGCTTAAGAACCACACCCAAAAAGGTGTGTATCACAACGGCAGCCTCACTGAGGCTGAGCACTAGGGATGAGCGGCAGCTCAGACACCGCACCGGTGAGGCACGGCCGAAAGCACCAAAAAACTAGGCCCGAGAAGCCAAGACGGCAGGGTCTGAAGGGTCTTTGTTTGAAAAGACAAACATCGGGTAGTTAAAAGCAGAGCGCTGTCCAACAGCCTGCGTCAGCACTCATTGCTCACAGGTATTCAGAGCACATCAGTATCGTATCAGTGCTATTTTCGAGTGTATGCTAAGCAGCCGGTGTTTACCACAGACCTGTGCTATGGCACAATGCAGCTCTCTCATGCTGGTTAGTTTGGCTGTGTAGCTGACATTCTGTTGACACACAGTCCAGTGGCAAACTGTGAGCATTATGAAGATGAGAGCAGCTCTCAGCCGGTGAATAGAAGTGTGTTCAGCCATTGTATAAAATCCTCAGAATTACAGGTAGCAGGACAAGGTAGGTGAGGCTAGGCTGCAAACATCAGGCCTGCAGACAATCTTGCGTTAGGGTGGAAGTGGCTCTCGTAAGACATTTCATTGTTTACCGAGGCGTCCAAGTTCCTAGGTACATGAACTTAAAGCTTACTTTTAAATAACAAAAAATGTTACATTCCCATCCTACTGAATGCGTACTTAAGTTGCCTTGAACACACAGTCAGTCCAGGCATATTATCAAAATTCAGTCATCTACTCAAAGTTTTCAAACCATAAAAATAAGACGAGCAAATATGATATACAAAGAATTTAATAATTCAAACTTACTCTAAGAGCTCAATTTAATGAAGGATCTAAGTTACCCCCCTTGGTGAAACTAGAGAAACTTGGTGATTAGTTGCAATTAATACGAAAAGGAAAATAATATAAAAAAGTTTGATAGCGTGATCTCTTTGAAAAATATCTGAAGAGGGCCGCCACACGGTTATATACTGTCGCATTTTCGCAAATTAAAATTAAGTAAATAAACCCTGTAGATCTGGAAGAAAATGTGGTAAAACAGTGAAGCAGCTATCAGGGGTAACAGCAGCACTCCCTCCCAGCAGTGTGTCCCCATTCCATCCAGACAAGAACGAAAGATCCAATAGAAAATGCCTGAATGGCAGTGGTGGCGATCGTATAAAGGCATACGAGGGAAAAGAGAAAAGCCCCATGATGCTTAGCGGCATGCAGTCTGGTAGGTGAGGGCCAGCAACGGTGTCGGGGGGGGGGGGTTTGCACACGGCTCTTCATGCAGTCCCACTGGCAGAGTACGAAAACTGGGGGAAGTGCGGCCTTCTGTCACTGTCATACGGCTCCATGTTCTCATCTACGAGCAAAAAAGGCACAAATTAGATCAGTGGAAGCCGTATTATAAACGAGAGATCAATAGAAAGAACAGAAACCATACTGCTATCACTAACCCAGAGCATAACATTATCACATTCGCCACTGAACACCCACCTTGCGGCTGCATATATAAAAGAGCCTCTGGTGAATTTGAAAAACATGACCTTTATTTTTAGCCATGGCTCTACGCAAGGATGAATGTGCTTTTATTTTGTACTAGAAAAAAAAACAAAGCCAAAAATTCTTTAGCTGAGACATTAAACCCGGGAGAAATTTAACAGAGTATAAGCCAAGCTAAAATCAACACCATAATTAATACCCTGGCGAAAAGGACACCATATAGACCAAATGGTGCTATCTAAATGCCAGGAAATAAACCTGGAAACAAAATGTCATTCATTTCTAGGCAAGTCCTATGGAGCCCCTAAAGGGTCAGGGTGGGAAAATATTTTTCTAAATAGTTTTGTGTTCCCTCGCAATAGTTTTCTGATAATAACTGTCCTATGTTTAAAGTACAAAAGATAGAATTAAGGGACTAATAAGTATAAGCCTGAAACTACAGGGGGAAATGTGCACCATGTAACTTTCATATTACAGTATGTGCTTTATACGAATTTATTAATAATTGCACTATGTCCACTCACCGACAGTGACTGTAAGACAGCTGGACTAATCAGTAAACTTAAACGATACAGACTTTACCAGTGAAGTGTGCTTTAAGCAGTAAATTGTGGGAGACAATGTACACCATGTAACTTTCACATTATTAATGAATACATACAAAAACACACAACTGCACTGTGTCCAATCACCAGAAGTGACTGTAAGCAACAGACACAGTACAGTTATTATTGGAAAAGTTCTGTGAGGGAACAAAAAAAAACTATTGCGAAGGAATGCAAAACTATTTAAAAAAAATAATTGTCCCACCCTGACCTCGTAAGGGCTCCATTCATGGAGCATCTCCTCTCCTAATATATTGTAGAAAACACAGCAAAGTATAATCCCATTATAAAATGTAACAGTGCCCAATGGCTTCTCATCTATGGAAGCCCATTTCCACCAATGTGAAAAAAAATGAAATTCCCTAAGCCATTATAATGAGAAACACACACACACTTTCGTCAACTTTTTTTCGAAAACCAAATTTTATACATAAAAATACTTTGATTGGACAAGAACATAAGAAATTAACCATAATGATTTTAGCAATCACAGGCAATTACATTACTTATTAGGTGTATTAAACAGCAAATGTTCTAATCAACAATCTACTATTTGAGGTGGGGGAGGATAGATAATCAATGTTACAAACTCCACAACCACAGAGGGTGTAGAATGTTTCCAATTCAGCAGACCAACTTAAAAACATGCTTTGTCATTGTCATTATACATAGACAAACAGCAGATGGCATAAATTATCTGCCTCCTGACTAAAGGTGGCTGAACTTAGTTAACGGGAAAAACGTCATTTTAGCAATACCACGTCATGTGAGCAGTGATCCCACCCGCTGTCCTTGATTGGCTGACATGATGACATACCACGGGGTTGGTCTAATGATTGGACTAATTATGCAGTTACTGCCATGCTTTGTATCACACCGTGCATATCTTGAAGCTGTGCAAATTAATATGTGAATTTGTGTATTTATGTTAATTGTAAATATTACTGTGTAATGCCGTGGAATGCATGTGCCGTGTAAATTGTTGACTTCAGCATCTGTGCAGCTGCTAGTATTAAACTGACAGTGGCTGATAAAGAAGAGTTCATTTTCATTTTAAAAGAGCTGTCATTTCCCTTAATAAATGACTCAACCACTCACCACACATCTTTTTTGTTCCCCTTTTTATATGGGTCTGGTGCATCAAAAATATCCTGCACTGTCAAGGGTTGCGGAGTTTGTAATATTGACCTCACCCAACTAAATAATATCCCTAAATAAATCATTATTTCGAGAAACTCTTGAAACATCAAGAAACCAAGTCGTTATTTCGAGACACTAAGTCGTTAATCCATGATACGAAGTTGTTATTTCGGGATGTTAAGTCATTATTTTGAGTAAGCTTTTCATTATAATGACTAATGGATCATGTTTTTTAAATCACATTGGTGGAGATGGGCTTCTAAACTCACTCCTTACGAGGCAAATTCAATTCAATTCAAATCACTTTATTTATCGCCAAGGGGCAATAAGACAAGAGTTGTGCAAAAACACATCAAAATTGTATTTTGATACAATATACAAAATGCCTTATTTGTAAGTATCAAAATAAACTACAAAATACAGCCACGAGTGTCAAACTACAACTATATTTTTTAAAATACATTTCATATACTTCTATATTTGCCATGTTCCTTCACAAACAGCCTGACTCAAATGGCTAAACATAAGAGCAGCATTTTTCTCACTGCTTAATGAGACAATACAAATAAGAAACCAAACCAAAGATAAAAACTTCTGAAGAGATTCACTCAGCAACATCTTAAACACTTTACACATGACTATGCCTGAATGAAGTTTGGTTCAAAACAAGCGATCACCTATTGTTTAAAATGACCATTCATTAAAATGACTGAATAAACTAAAAACTTACTCCTCATGCAAGCACAAACCTTTTACACAAGACAACATGACACATGCATTAAAGTATTTCTTAAATTTTCAAAACTACACTGAACATCAATGTATTTTGCTAAAAAATATGTAATCATTTTTATTTAATCATACAAATTACAAAATACAATTTTATATTTAAAATCCATTTTTTAAATATATGTATCAGATATACTGCCCATCCCTGCGAGTGACCCAGGCTAGAACTACTACCGAACTTATTTTGCATGCATGTGTCATTAGCAGAAAATGAAATGTGAGTAGTGATGCAGAGCTGACAGGTAGGGTACCTTGTCCCGGAGGTGTGATGGTGATAGTCTGTCCTGTAAACTCTTCATCAAAGTATCTTGTGTCTGTTTCTGAAGTAACCTGGGGCTTGAAGGGTGGGATAAGCTGAAGGGAGAATGTTTGCAAAGAACATGTAATATCGAGCATTGGATGATGTGCACAGGGCAGGTTATCCTTTACAGAGACAACATTATTATTACTATTATTATTATTACTACTTATTATTATTATTTACAATGGAAACCACTTTTAGGGATCACAGTTATAGTGATCAACTTCTTATATTGATCAAAAAGCTTGGGGGAGAATCATTCCTGTACAGATACTGTTTAAATAATTTGCTTACAGTAATCAAGTAGTCCTCTTAAAGTGTTCATTTTGGTTCTTTTTAAACATGACAACATAAGAAATTAAAACTGCGGTAATTATTTTTTCTTCACTTTACCTTGCTGTAAACTATCTGCTTCTGGCTAACTACCTGAGGCTAATGCAGTGTGCACTGAAAACATGACGGGAAAAAGTTATTTTCTCTCATGACAAATACAGACTCAAAGCTTATGACAAACCACCAAAAGTGAGCAATCAAGCTGCAGCAGCGAAACTACAATAAGAGCTTTGAAACAATGTAACATTGTGAAAATGTGCTGCATAAATAAAATTCAATTTAATTGAATATTATGTACAGTACTGCACTGTATTATAGCGCATTTGACAGTTAAATTAATTTGTACAGTACTGTAATTTGAAGAGTTTAAAAACAGTTGCACTGTATTGTGAAATCAATAAAATTAAGCAAATAGTGACGGTGTCCATTTTATTATCTTATATTCTGTAATAAATAATTACATTCTGTAATAAATATGCAAATGACAATTAGATGGTAATCTGCCTGAGACACAAAGAAAAACAACTACTTCAATATCATCATCATCATCATCATCATCATCACTGTTGCTGTTGTCGTCGTCATTATTATTACTGCTGTGTGCCATGTCTCCTCACTGAACCGCCTAACTTCACGGCCAACGATTATATTCTGGCACTCAGTGCAATATAATACTCAGACTTTGCCTATTTGGTTGTCTAAACACAGTACATTATTTATCCATCTGTGTCTGTCTGTCCCTCCATTCTTTCATACTGTCTGTTATGTATATTGTATTACTGGATCTACTTTTTCTGGTGTATATATAAATTAACCATTATGTGTGCGTATGTGCACAGATATAAGTTCTCTGTGTAATACAACGAGTTCAATAAAAAAAGCAAGAAAGTGGTTACCTCCAGTGTTTCTCAGTTTATTATAAGGTTGAATGTTGTAAGACACAAAAACAACAACTGGCGACAAGGATGTAAGACACAACACTGTCCACCTCTCCCTTCCCCCTATCTATTTCTCCCTTCCTTCATGATGTTCTCTTATGTTGTATGGTTGTGTGTATTATCTGATCCTGTTTATAACTGCTGGTATAACAGCTGAATTTCCCTTCATACGATTAATAAAATTCATCTTATTAGGGATTACCTTTTTCTCATAAACATCCTTCCACTCAATCCCCGCAAAGAACTTGTGCTGCATGATCTCCTTGGCATCACCGGGCCCACCACCTAACCTACAAGACAGAGAGAACACTGTACAGAACACTGTTCCATGTACATTTTTTTTCCTTGCAACAAGATCATAATTTTATTTCAGCGTATGACCTATGGATCATATATCCAAAAATAACAAAAAAGATACTTTGACTCGGTGTTCAGAACATGACTGGAATCTCATCTGAATTTATAGCGTATTGCAGATGAGCAGGGTTATTCCAGTTCCCCAGATCAGTCCTGGAGCTGACAGGCAGGAGGTGGTCACGCACCTCTGCTTGGGGTCTTTCCTGAGTAAGCCAGTGAGCAGGGACCGTCCATCAGGCCCCAGGTTGCGAGGAAAGCGGATATCCTCCATAAGGATGAGCTCAAACAGTTTCTCATGGTCCTGGTTGTAAAAGGGCAGGCGGCCGCACATCATTTCATACATGACGACACCCAGGCCCCACCAGTCCACTGCCCGTCCATAATCATTGTCTTCCAGCACCTAAGAAGATGTACACAGCAAAGGAACATCAGCAAGGCAGAAGTGTGGGTATCATTAGTATGAGTAGTTCAAGCGTCAAGAGGCATTGAGGAGACACTGAGGAGTCAGTATCGATGCTGACTGGGTTAGAGGGGACGCCATAAGCCGATCAACAAAAGAACTGTGGGGTCGATTCTCCCATGGCAGCGTAGCTGTATGCGTTTTTCACTTAAGTGTATTCACTTTTCGACTTAAGTCTGGGGTTTACGTGTGTAGGCTCGATAATCACTTTTGGCAAAGAAACACCGAAATATAGAACTGTCACATGTAAACGACCCTTAAATGCATTCTGCCACTGACTAAACCATTTTCACTGCATTTTTCACTATGTGCTGTGGAGGGCTGTATGAAGTCTTGTGCCTCTTCATGGCCAAATGTAAAATTCTAGTGTTCAGAAAGCCGACCATGAACCAAAGAAAACTTTTTGCATTGATTATATATTTAGAAGTAAATGTTATAATCCAAAACAAACAAAAAAAATTCATATAAAAATTATATAGCACTGTACTATATAGAAATATAAGGTGACCAGATATTCATGTCCGGGAGGACACTGAGCTACCTCAGGTTTTACAAATTAATTTAAAATGGAACAACTCTTACACTTGGCTAAATAGTTAAAATTTTCTTGCACTTTCACTTGTTTGTTTCCTTGATTGAAAGAGTCATCCAGCTCTTTCACATTAACATTAGTGACACAAGTATGATTAAGTGAATTCCAAGCTTGAATAAGTGAATTCCAAGTCGTTTGAATTGAAATGGTAGTTTACAAATCCTTAGCTTGAAGCATCTCCCCTTACAGTACATTAATAAACTGCTCACCCTAAATATATAAAGTATGTACAAGTATATTACCATTAGGTAGGATTCAAGTGACATCTGCCTTTTCAACATGCCTAGTAGGCTAAATGACTGGTCAATTAAAAAAATAATTCCTTCAGTGAAAATGAATAAAGAACAGGTTCAATCTTGATGTACTTCAACTGACTGACACTGAATGCATCGCATGTTTCCAGGGGTATCGTGAAATGCTTTGTTTTGAACAATATGGGATGCAGTTTGAGGGGCGGCATGGTGGTGCAGTGGTTAGCACTGTTGCCTCACACCTCTGGGTCCCAGGTTCGAGTGTCCGCCTGGGTCACATGTGTGTGGAGTTTGCATGTTCTCCCCATGTCATCGTGGGGTTTCCTCCGGGTACTCCGGTTTCCCCCCCACAGTCCAAAAACATGCTGAGGCTAATTGGACTTGCTAAATTGCCCGTAGGAATGCATGTGTGAGTGAATGGTGTGTGAGTGTGCCCTGCGATTGGCTGGCCCCCCATCCCGGATTGTTCCCTGACTCATGCCCATTGCTTCCGGGAATGGCTCTGGATAAGCGGCTTGGAAAATGGATGAATGGATGCAGTTTGTCCCTTGTTTTCATACACTACATATGTACACTAGGTTAGGGATCCCCAATGGAACTACCTGACCAGGACATTTGCCTAATTAGTAACTATTCTATGCTTAATGGGGTAGATGTGTGGGTTTTTAGTGGCAGTGACTAACAGTTGGATTGGAATAATACATTGCAGCCTACAGTGTAGCTTATAAGCTTGTTTAGACTATGTAGTTGATTGAATTATTTTATCAGCAATGCATTCTAAACTTTCAGTCCATGCTACTGTTGATATCATTTTCACCATGTCTAATGGAGAGGCATATTTGCTTGATGGAAGAATAGACCAATAGCTGCAGATCCACTGTGAGGCAGATCCACTGAGAGGTCAGAGGTTCACTGTGGGGCCAGAAATCCTCTGCGGTGTTGCCGAAAGTGATGTTACTTCCAAAACAATACTATACAAGGAATTGTAACTGTTCATTATGCTTAGAAGTATGGGAATTGTATTTATTTGCTGCTGCTTGACTGCTACAGAATATACTTTCTGCTTAGACTGTTACTGGTTTTGGTTAATAGTTTAATTCATTGTCAAGTGCAGATTGCTCTGGTTTGATGAACACTTATTCCACTCACACTTAAATACAGTAAGTGCAAGTTAGCCTGAATTGCATCACGGACTGAGGTACCATATTTAGCAATCAATAAATCTTCATTCAAAAGACCATAAACGCATACTCAATCATTTTTACAGTGTTTTGTATTTGATATTGACCAACAGATACACAGATCAATTTGTAAAAGAAATACTGTGCCTCAGTTATGAAAATGTGCTACCTGTTGCACACATTTTCATTACCCATTATGCCCAGTGATGATGTTAAACCAAAATAATTGCCGCAAAGAACTAACCTAATTAGATTTTCTTATTTCTTAAACTGGTGAATGAAGTAGATATTATGTTCTTATAACAGTGCTTATCTAATTAGATACAACTACCATTTATCATTAATTGGTACCAGTTTGTGTGGTACCATGCATTTTCAGTATATTTTGATCTCTTGATTCAGACCAATTCTACGCTTAAGAGGAATACATCGTCTTTGTAAGTCGCTTTCTATAAATGTCTGTCGAAATCTAAACAAATTGAGGTCAAGGCTGATTCCCAGCCCTAAACAATAACTGTATGTTCTTCAAATAAGATGCTTCTAAATTTATGTTTTGCCACATGTCTTAAGTAATTCTGAAATAAGGCATGCGACTTTTAGACTTGCCCATTTTTATTTTCAGCTATTCTTTTCAGTCAGAAGTTATTTTTTTGTGCTTTGATAGAGACAGATTGCTTTTGTTTTTAAGGAACTATACCCATATGTTCATCAAATAAAAAGATTTTGGTATACGAGCCTTTGAGGTTTTCTCAATTTGTTTCCAGTGACTGTCCATTTGTAAATTTGTCTTCCATTTGGAGAGTTTTTTCCAACATCTTTTCAAATACGGAAAGCCGCTATACAGAATTTTATATCTCATTCCAGTTGGACAGATATCGAATCGGAATCAAATCAGATTAAATTGAATTGCTAAGCTTATGATTCAGAATTGAATCAAAACGGAGCATCTGTGCCAAAACCCAGCCCTAGTAAGGAAGAAAGTTCTTTTTGAAGTACAGCTGTAGCATTTGCAGCACAACAAAAAATGTCAAACTGTTATGCTTTACTCCTCAGGGTCGGGGTTTCAGGCCTCCAGGGTACCACTCTTCATGGCCATTTAGTCCAATAGTCTTCTCTGATTTTTCTGTACTATTTTATGTTTATATCATATCATTGTATCTAGTACTGTCCCAAATGATTATTCTTTAAACGATCAATCTAGCGATTTTTTTTTCTCTCAATTATTCGACTAATCTAACAGCTCATTTTTTGATTGTCCTGATAAATTTATTGATAAGCAATTTTCAAGTTTCACTAAATGTGAAATTCTCATTAACATTTAAATTTATTAAAACTTTTCTTAAACATTAGAGCATTATTAACAAAAAAGGCAAATCTTAGGAGACAGTAGGATTTCTGTTAGACTGAAGTTAATAATCACAGCAATAGTTTTTACTTTATTATTTCAGTATACCAATTTGACTTTAATGTTGAAATAGGTGCTAAAACATGCAATGATTTCATAAATAGAGAAACATGTTTTTAACAAACACAAGCAAAGGTAGCTTATAGGTAAGGTTACTTCAGTGAGCAAGGAATGATTTAGGCTACAGTACATTTTTATAATCAACATTGTTGATTACGTGGAATAATTGTCCCAACCCGATTTGTATCATTGTATTTTTTTACAGTGTCGTAAAGTTTTTACAATATAAAATTAATAAAATGGTGTTCGTTTCATTGTAATGTGTATACTTAATTGTATTAAGTAGGAGTACAAAGAAACTGCAGGTTATGAACAGATATTTTCCCAACAAAGGTCTTTTATGCATTCAAGTCTAATCATGGCATGCACATAATGTCTGCAGTAATCATAAAAAAAATTCAGAATATATAATTTACTAAAAAGCCTCTCTCCAACGCAAGCCACATCCATAACAAAAAAAAATTATTATATATATATATATATATATATATATATATATATATATAAATAAATAAATAAATAAATAAATAAACTTTTGAAGATATTAAAATTCCTGCATAACAATGATGTGCATAATGTATCCAAATGTAGGGATTTTCAGTATGAGTCCAGATGTCCTACACAAGGTGAGTTTACATTAGTCACAGAAACAACTTAGCCGGTTACAACTGTGTAGTTGTCACATGGTGAACTGAGCAATTAAAAACCCCTTGTTTCTGGTCTGTGTGAAAGTGTAAAATGACTCCTCTTTGTTACCTACAGAGAGGCTGACATTAGTTTAGCAGCTGAAACATATGTAAATTGCATTTACTGAAAAGAAAGTAAAGCCACGCGGATATGAAGGGAAAACACATTATGGTCACATGCTTGTTATGCAGCAAGGCTGTATTTCAGCTTACGAGATACAAGTGCGTGACCGATTATTAGGGCTGAATGGCTTGGGGAAAATATCTAATTGCGATTTTTCTGACAGACATTGTGATTACGATTTGACTTGCGATATAATTTTTTATGTCAAGCTTCAGTTCAATATTCAGTGTGCAGTAAATTTAAACATATGATGCAGCATGAGATACCATCAAAATATTCATTGGCAGAGGGTATAGTTTTCTCTTATACATACACAACATAATAAACAACTGTAAAAATTACTTTCTAAACGGTGAAAATTATCCATTAAAACACAGCACATACCAAAAAATCTGCCATACTGAATAAACAATAAAACACTGCTGGCATCACAGTGGACTTCTGGACTGTCATTGGATTTGCCTCACAGTAGATATGCAGCCAGACCCTTCTCGAACAGACCACTATACTTTTAGTCATTGTAATCTCTGAAGTATCTTTTGCTTTGTTGATTAAACTGAATAGTCACTATTACCAAAATTGAAATGCTAGTTAAACAATGAGTTTATCTGAGTGCAAAAGAATATCAGAACCCTAATCCATGACCCAGCTTGTGCAAAAACATCACCAAAGGTTCTTATTTGTAAATTGCTGCAAAGAAGGAACAAACTTCCCACAGGAGGCAAACAACATGTTTGTGGACAAACCCCAAAAAAGGCATGAAAAAAGCAAGAAGGTTCTGGACACCGATATTCTATTAAGCATCCTATTATGGTAAACTGTCAATGATAACAAGCCATTACCTCTGGAGCCAAGTACTCCGGCGTTCCACAGAAGGTCTTCATGGTGGCCCCGTCTGTGATGCCCTCTTTGCACAGCCCGAAGTCTGTGATCTTAATGTGTCCATCCTTGTCCAGCATAAGGTTTTCCAGCTGTAAGAAGAACAGAGGGTCTAAAGTATTAAGTATTGCTAATGGAATTCAGTATTTAATTCATATCACGTAAATGACAGATAACCTAAGGTTAAAAAAAAAAACTTCAACAACATGCTTCTCTTGAAACAGCAAATACTTCTTTTACTTTACAATGATACCCTTCAAATTCTTTGACTGGCTGAGAAAGCTGGCAGTGCCTCAGAGGCTCACCTTTAGGTCCCTATAGACCACATTCCTCTCTGAGTGAAGGTAATCCAGTGCTGAAACAATCTCTGCCCCGTAGAACCGCGCCCTTTCCTCTGAGAAGACGCGGTCCCGTGACAAATGGAAAAACAGCTGAAAGGGAGCAGAAGGGTTATAGTGGCAATGCTGAATCTGAGGTTTTCCCCAAATTATGCATAATAGATGCACTTACCTCACCACCATTTGCATACTCCATCACAAAACACAATCGGTCATGAGTCTGAAAGGAGTATTTCAAACCCTGGCGGGAAGAAAAGTGAAAATAATTCAATTAAAGAAAACTTTCACTATGACATTCACACAAATTACTCCCAGTTTTCTCCCTACTTTGAAAAAATGTTTAAAAGAACATGGAGGCTTCCCACAATGAGTTTATCAATATATTAGTAATTAGGTTCCACAAATCTAAACAATACCTGAGAATCAAGAACAAAACAAGCAAAATTCTGAGGCCTTACATCAGTTTGATTCCAGTAAGATAACCTAATTAAGTCGATGTGTCTGATTGGAGCTCATCAAACAGTACTGGCCAACAGCTGTTGAAGTCCTTCTACAACTAAAACGTAGAAAGTTTCTTTGGCCAGCTACTCATTAACAGCTGGTAAGGGATGTAGGACAATGTCACCGTTAGGAATGGATGCTTGGAATTCTGCAGCACTCGGTTCTCAGTAAGCGTGTGTGCGACTTCATCCTTAGAGAAGAGAATTAGGGAAGGCAATCAGCAGCATTAAAACCTCGCTCTCCCACTTCCCCACCTCCCAGCCACCATAGGAGCTACTTACCTTTGCCACGATTACTTCCTTTTTCAGAATCTTCATAGCGTAATATCGCCCAGTGGCTTTCTCCTTCACCAAGATGACTTTTCCAAATGTACCCTTACCAAGCAGCTTGAGGTATTCAAAGTCATGCATAGTCTATGGAAAGGAGTGATAAAAAGTGAAGCTACCTCTGGCCAAAAACCCACACAACAGCTGCTAAAACCCAACTACTATAACCCAGAGTACATAGAGGAAAGCTGAACAAACACATGAAAAATAAAGTCACCATGCTATCTACCATAAAATTTATGGCATATCTCGCTGTTTCTGCCGTTCCTAAGAGTAACACAGGAAAAGACTCAGAAATGGGCTAAATAGAAGAGTATTCAAGCAGTACATACAACTTTCAGGCGAGGTTTGGTTAAGTACATCTCCATGTCCATGGGGTCAGGGGAGTAATCCATCATCTCCTCCTCATGTTGCTTCTGCAGGCCATCAGCAACAGCCTGGATGGCTCGAGTCCATTCCTCCCTAATCAGGGCCAAAAAAAGGACATATATGTTTATGTGTTTCACACTTATGACTGCAAGGCCTTTTTCCAAGTAGAATAATGAAATCCTGCAATGTATTAATCAATAAATGTTTGAAAATAAAAGTTCTTTTATCCAGTAATGGAACTGCTGGAGAGCTGAATTATCTGGACAGTTGAATACAATCTTGATAAACACTGAATTGTAACATTTCATACACTGATGTTTATCCACAAATACCCACACTAGTGAAGTTGGATATTTAATGTAAAACAAAATATTGTGAGGTACACAAAAGGGGTAATTGTATTAAGTAGGATTAATCACTCCATAGGCATGCACAGCAAATGACATGCATTGTGCAATGTCGTTCATTATTAGTTTAGTGTACAGCTCTAACAGAATACTGTTACAAAAAAATTTTATGTTGATATTTTAGAATTATGTTGTTACTTGAATGCTAGATACAAGAGCTTTTTTCTGTAATACAATAATCAGTTGAAGTGAGTTGTGCTATTAGAGTGCCATTTGTGTGTTCTGCATGGGTCTCCTGGTCACCTCTCCTCAGGAGTGTCGACGTGAAAGGTGCGCTCAATGACAGTGGTCCACTGCAGGCAGCGGATGATGAAGGTGTTGGGTTTGGGTCGCTCAGTCTTCATCAGCTGACATTCTGACCAGAAACATGGACAGTGGAAAAGAAAGAGGTCCGAAGCTACAACAGAGTGCCAGTTCTGACCATCATTCATGAGTGAGTTCACAGAAAGCTGAAAGAAGGACAGCAGAACCAGAGATGAAGAACCAAACTAGAAGACTGGAACTTATAACCAGACTTAAATAGACTAGGGAGATAACTGACTCGGAATGAAGAATCTAATAGGTAGGTCTTCCTAAAGGTTCCATTTCCCCTTCTGTTTAAGCATCAAACCCTTGCTGGAGCTACATGCTATTACGTGTTTGCAAGAGCTGTTAGCTGGCTAACTAAACAGCTCAATGCAATGCTGCTTTTGTAATGGTGTTACGATGGCACAATATGTATGACTGGAACATACTCTTCTGGCAGGCTAAAAATGTAATAATCTCCTGAACACAACAATCTAGCCCCGAGATACAAGTTATCCAATATGGCGGCCAGGTGAATGGCAGCAGAGTGGCACACTAAGGAACAGGGTCAGTAAATTCACTTACGTGCCACAGAAAAGTTATTTAATGGCGTTTCCAGCTGGTCCACATCTTGTGGACGTTCCTTATAACCAATGAATGTACCATCGGTCTTCAGTAAGAAATATCTCGGCCTCCAGGTCTTGATGTACTCTCCTGTAGGTCAGAAACTGGCATGAGCTTTCTCTGCAGAGCGAATGAATCTAAAATACAGCCTGTTACACTTCTGCTATTTCTGACAAAAACACTTAATGCATCACTAACAGGAAACTGAACCCTAAGGCTGCGTTGACACTGCCATGCTGAAGTGACTCAAATCGGATTTTTTTGCCTTAATGTGACGCAGACCTGATCTTTTCAGGGCTGTGTGGACACGCAAATCTGATCTTTTGAAATCGGATTTGTGTCACTTTCATATGTGGTACTAAATCGGATACATATCTGATTCGCGGCCATGCGCCCTGAATGTGAACGCTCAGATCAGAATTCATGTGGCTTTTTGCTTATACGCAGGCGCCGACATCATCAGCCTGCACCGGCAGGCTCGTACCCACACATCTCTTGGTGCAGCAGTTCCAGCAATAACTGCAAAGCCAGCCTCCTGACTTTTTTTCTCCTTTTCGACCTGCTCATGTACAGCTGATTCACTGTTTGTCGTCCTCCAGAGCAAAGTGCGATACATGCGTGAACTACAGACGCCTCCATTTTTAATGCCATGAGTCGTCACACAGATATGACGTTATTTGTTGTTGGTGATGCAGCTGACCCGGGTAAAAACGTATCAATGTGCGCATGCATGACATTTTGAATGACTGATGCATTCACATTGCAGTCAGGCACAGGTCACTAGGTAGTTATGAATGTGATTTGGCACTATGCATACAGTTGAACACAGTAGAAAAGGAAAAAGGGCATATATACATTTGTTAATTTTCTACTGTATGCAACTAAATTTCCACCTGGAATAGCTACACCATCATTTTAAACCATGGATACTAACGTGCCCCAGAGAATTGGGGTCTGCTTTGTCTAAGCCTCCACCTTAGAAGCAGCATCATCTATGATTAACAATGTATAATATACAGACTAATACACTGAACAGTTAAGATGCCACTATAATGGATTATAAAACTCAGCTGGACATATATCAGTCTTTCAACACACACACACACACACACACACACACAAGGGGCAATTCTCACAACTAAAGTGTTACAGCTGACGGGCAACTGGCCAAAAAATATGAAGCAAATGCTGCATTGTAACATTAAAGATGAAATCATAAGGGAACCTAAAACATTACGCACTGAAAGAGAGCCCACAGCCCAGGCCTGTAGCCAGAAACTAATTTTGAGGGGGTCCAGGAAATTTTTTTAGGGGAGTTAAAATTGATTATCTAACTACCAGGCTGTGTCTTTGGTCGGGAGCAAACAAATTTTGGGGGGAGTTCAAACCGATAATTTTACTACGTGGCTACATGACTGCCACAGCCTTGGAACAAAAAGCTAATATTTATGGCTTTAACCATTCAGAATAACTGATTACCCATTACTATGGCCAAGATATATGCATGAAAGATGGATGGATGAATGAATGGATTATTAACTGTAGTGGTGCACTTGTACTTTCAATGGAACATCCCAATCTGGTGCTGCTCTTACTTGCTGCCATTTGCGTAACATTCACTGTCATGAATGAGTAACTTATCATAGCAGTTCACTCAATGCCAGAAGGGGGCGTCAGTGACATCTGTTTTGCAATTCTATGGTAGGTCACAATGCAGATGCTTGGTATGATAAGTGCAATAATGTAACAGGAGTTATTCTGGTGGCATCGCTGTCTAGGAGAGGCTATGATGGACAAGGTAACCAATGAGCAGGTTCTAAAGGATGGATACCAGTTGTTTTCCCTACTCTGTTTGCTGACTGCACTAAAAGCATTTCATCCTGCTATGGAGTACTTCCCTTCATTCTCTTTGTTACAATTGCCACAGATACATCTTAATATTGCAAACAGTTAAATTCTGTGATTAATTCTGTGATTGACATTTATAATATATGTTCATCCATCTCTCCAACTTCCAGCTGTTCAAGGTCACAAGGGATTGAAGTCTGTCCCATGTAGAACAGGGCTGGGTAATAAAATACATACTAATGTATATCAGTGTAATCAAATATTTTTTATTTCTACAGGAGATATTTGATACCCCTACAGCTAGCTTCATAAATCTGTACAACAAAAATCCAAATATTTTTTGGTTGAATCTGGTCAGGAAAGAGGCTACTCAATTTACTTTTTAAAACTAGATGACATTTGTGAATTTCCAATGTATTTCTGCTTTTATCTTTGGTATGTGGGTGTTTATGTGTACTTTATGGGGATGATATGCGGCTTGGCGGGTATGGGTGCTGTGTCTGTGATCGGAAAGTCCCACTACTGGTGATTAAGGGCCTTGCCCTGACACTGCCAATTGCTTCAGGGGCTGTCTGATGCTGCTTTCTCAAAATGTATGTCACTTTGAGTAAAAGCATCAGCTAAATAAATAAAAAGTAATTAATTATTTAACTAGGCCTGGGGCATTTAAAAACTACAATGGCTTAAATGAACTTTGATCCCCCATTGGATTTTTACATTTTTTTGTGCTACAACTGCATTTAATCGTGAATTTACATCACGGATCTGCACCAAACAGCCTGTAATGTCAAAGTGGGGAAAAAATATCTACACAGTTTTCAAAATTTACAAAATCAGCTGAGGTCTTGATTGCATAACAATTACACTATCTTAGCTGTGAAACCTTGAAATAAGCTCTAGTGCAATCAACTGCCTTCAGGAGACATAATTATTTGACAAGAGTCAACCTGAGTGCAATTAAAATGTCACATTAACTGAAAATAAAAACAGCTGTTTCTGGGTGGCCCCAGTGTCTAAACAAACAGCATCATGAAGACCAAAGAACAACCAAAACAAGTCTGTAGATGCTTGTAAAGTTCTAGAGAAGCACCAACCTTTGGTTATAAAAAGAAAAAAAATCCCTGAAGCACCATTAAATATGGCACTACTGGAGCTGGCTGTCCACAAAATGTCAGTGGGCAAGTAAGGAGGGCATTAGTCACAGAAGCAGGGAGGCTAATGGTAGCTTAGGAGAAGCTTCTGAAACGGGATAAACTTTCCAAAAGACAATCAAACCTGGACAAGAATGCCAATGTCTACCACCGTGGTCATGTCCTCGGTATTCTTACTGCATTTTTACGCAGGATATTTTATTGAAAGATGCGCTGAAAACAAAGCTGACAGAGCAATCAAAAGTCAGTGAAATTAATTTGGATTGAACCATATAGAAAAGTTAAATATAGTGTTACACTGTAGTCTTAAATTCTCAGGGGAGCACGACCCCAAATCCCCCCAAGGAAGGGCTAACACTTTTGACTTTGGTATTTTTCTGGCTATGTCCCGGTGGACCATTAAACCTGAACCCTTCACAAAGCTGGACCTGCTAGTGACAATAAGAAAGTCATTGCAAAAAAAAAATCTTATGAAACTGTCATCATGTGAAATTCCTCTTGTAATTTGCTGCAAGCAAGCATGTATGGTTGTCTTTTTGGCCTTAACGGAAAATGCTATGTGGGGGAAAGGCAACACTGGGCTGAAAATATCATCCCCACACAGAAGCATGATAAATCATGCTGAGGGGATGCTTTTGGCAGGGACTGGGGGAACTCATCAGGATTATGGGCAAGATGGATGGAGCCAAAGACAAGGCAATACTAGAAGAAAATCTGTTTCGGTTTGCATCAGACTGGAGTGGAGGTTCACCTTTCAACAGGAAAATAACCATAAACGCACAGCCAAGGCTACACTGGAGTGGTTTAAAAAAGACCAAGAATCTGAATGTTGGAGAATGTCCCAAAGCCCAGATCCCAATCCAAGTGAGAATCTGAAGCAAGACACCAATCAATAATTCTCATCCAACCTGACAGAACTTGAGCAATTTTGCCAAGAAGAATAGGTAAAAATTGCAGAATCCAGATGTGCAAAACTGGTAGACACTTATCCCAAAAGTGCATTTCTCATTTACATTGGAATTAGCAAAAACTTCAGATCATATTGAAAAGACAACATCTATCACCTTGAGCCGAACAAAATACTGCAATCTTAGTATGCAAGTGTGAACATGGTGTTTAGAGTGAAAAAAAAATCATGTGTAGATTTTACAATGAGACATCAGAAAAGACTGAAGCAGCATCATCTGCAAAAATTCAACCATCTTTTCATGACTTAAAAAGTATCTACCTCTTCAATGGGCATATTTCATATTACATAATTACTGACCAGCTTTAATACTGTGTATTGTCAGGAATTGCTTGGAAAGTGCACTGATCAAAAGACAAATTACCTCTACCAACATGAAAGTGACAAACTATGGTAATTCAAATAAACAAGATACTGAGAATGTGGGTCATTTTTTCCCAAGCCCGCCTGCATCTTATGGCCTACT
Source organism: Brienomyrus brachyistius (assembly GCF_023856365.1). NCBI lineage: Eukaryota > Metazoa > Chordata > Actinopteri > Osteoglossiformes > Mormyridae > Brienomyrus > Brienomyrus brachyistius. The sequence continues at coordinate 1,916,707 of NW_026042306.1, read as the reverse complement.
CCCCTGGAAAACCCCTTCCAATACCTCTGGCTCATGTTAGTAGGTTACGTTAAGGCTCTACAGCTGAGGAGCACCAGGGTAAGTAGTACACAAAAGCTACTTAAAGCCAAGAGGCATGTGAAGAAGCGTGGAATTCTTGGCAACGGCTCATTGAGGACACATACTACAGCTCCAGGATCGCATTTCATTTTATCTTTAACAAAAGTCTTTTGTTTTGTATCTTTGACTAAATCCACTTTCTAACTGATAAAACTTAAGATGAATTCTCAGCAGTATCGGTCCTCCATAAAACTGCATGAGACAATCCAGATTTATTTAGTCATGCAGTGGCCTACAAAGAATTTTAGAATAAGACAATTTAATTTTATTTAATAATAAGAAATGAACAGGAAAGAGACAGAAAACTGGGTTTCTTACCTCGTTTGTAAAGCCAGCCCTCCTTCACAATCATGACTTCACTCATGATGTCCCCTAGCCTGCTTGGCTCAAAAGCTGGCAGGATGTGGGAGCCTAATTCTCATTAATCACTGGAGTCTTGGAGAGCATTAAAAAGACAGACACAAATTAACCCTGGCAAAACATTCTGGCACCCCCATCCATATAATATACAAAGGATGACCCATAACTTTAAATATTGTAAGCTGGATCAAAATATATACAAATGTTAAAAGTAGTGGAGTAATGGTACACAAAATTCATGGTTGTGTACATACAACAGTTTTGGGTTCATAGTTTGGCAATTTCGGTACAGCAAATAAAACAATTATTAAATCTGCAAACACAACCACAATTAGAGACAGTTGTAAATCAAAGGCAATGCATCTGTAGATGTGCCTGAATAACAAAACAGACACTTATTTGCACATTATTTTATGAATTTATTTTTACAAAGATTCAAAAATATTAAGTCATGATCATAATGAATTAAATCCCATGTTCTCTACTACAGATTATGGTCAAATATCTCTTTCTAAATTTCCTCGCAAAAGTGCATTAGATGCTAAGGGAATTCCAACCTATAGAGGAATATTCTGTCTTGCTCCAATTGTAGACATATGCACACAACTCTCTCTCTCTCTCTCTCTCTCTCTCACACACACTCACACACACACACACACACGAATGATGATTCAAATGAATTGACACACTGAATGTGTTTCAACACATTTATTGGGAAAACAATGTTCCAAAACCTGCCAATTATCATTACCTGTAATCAGCATTAGATGAAATCATCTAAGTCACAATTAGCAAAATGTTTTGTGTTGAACATATACAGTCAGTCCTGCTATAACGCATGATACGCGGCATATCTGTTGTAGCACAACTAATATATTAGTACCCAAGTCCAATATAATGCAGAATCGTTCGGAGAGAAAAGCACAGTGCAAGCTTTGCAAGCATGCAAAAACAACTATCCAAGTGAACGATAGTGATATCCGATTAATGAACAAATTGCTTTTTTGAACTGGTTCTTTTCAGTGAATCAGTCAAACTTGTTTTCAAATCTAAAATAATTGACCTTTTGTACATCAAAGCAATGTACAGGTTAAAGTCTTAGATTCTAAAAATCTGAAAATATTTGGCAAATTATCATACAAAAACACACAATAACCTTATTTGATTCACTGATATTTGGTTTTCATAGACTGTCTGTAGCCATGTTGACTTCCGCTGTATTTGTGCTGTGTGCATGCCCAGCCACACTGTATGCTGGCTTTGACTCACTATTCCCAAATCTCAGTAAGCAACAAGTTTAGCACAGTGCTCCCCAACCCAGTGTTCTTAGACTAGGAATGAAATGGTTACTGGTTTCACGGTGAACCGCTGTAAATTTTCCAACAGTTAGTATTACCGTATCAAATTTTAATAATCAATAATGCCGTGGTTTACCATCGTGCTTTGAAAATCCTGTTAAACACTGTCCAACTTGTACCAAAGTTAGCAACAGGCTCCCAGATGCAGGTGCAGCATGCATGTGGGTTTGTTTTGTGCTGAAAACATGGCAGAAGGTGGTGAGAGCACTTGGGAAATTTCAGACGTCTAACAGGACTAGGTCAGAGGTGTGGTTCTATTTTGGCTTTTATAAGAATCCAAAAATGATTGAAGTTGGCCACCCTGTCTGCAGAACTTGGAGGAAAAAAAAAAATCTGCAAAGTCTAGTCTTTCAAGTCATCTCTGTGAGCACTGGCCACCACTCTACTTTTTAGTGAATGCAAGGTAGTTTAACTTTTAGGTTAGTGCATGATGCGGGGACTTCAAAATAGGAGAAAATGTTATGGTTTGTCTGTATAACTTGGCAACAGCTTGTCAATAATGTGAACTGAATCTTTCAGTGTTATTTACTGTTGTAAAAACATTGCATATTGTCATTGTTGTAATGGAGCTGGCATTTTGCCAATGTGCTCTTAAGAATGAATTTGCATATTCTTGAAACAGAACAATGTTTAATTGTCTCATATGACAACACCATACAGATTCCTCACATTCCGCTGCTTTCTGGGTTCATTCTACACAACATGAAAGCTCACATTTGCTAGAAATGGGTTTCCAGTATCACGCACTGCCTTATGTCACCACAGTTCTAGGCCAGCGGTTGCAGACCAGCAGCTTCAGGATGGAAGTTTAGGGGTGGGAACAAACCAGTCAATGATAGAATGAATACCCAGTAATTGTTTAATTACGATGCTAATGTAGTTAATTAAAAAGTAAGAAGTTAGTTACTGATTTATTTTATTGGCTACATTATTATTATTTTAAAGTGCATTTATTTGTGGTTTTCAATATAGGCCTAAAACTTGGTGAAATCATTTGGTTTTGTGTACGTTTTGAACATTTTCAGCACACATTAAAAATACCGGAGTAATACTGATAACCGTGTTACTTTTGATCACTGTAATCATGATATTAAATTTTCATCTCTATTTCTTCTCTATTGGGGACCACAAACAGTTCATGTTTTTTCTCTGTCTCAGCTCCCTGCCAAACAGTCCACATTTTTGCTCCTTCTAGCAAAAACGTGGACTGTCTGTTGTTCCCTGAGGACCAGATTAGGAAACACTGAGTTAGTAATTCAGCATGTTCAGTTGAAGCAGTTACTAGGCAATTCATGTGAGACTCATAAGATCCATAAATGTTTATGATCATTTATTAATGTATCATTTCTTATTTGAAATGCATAGAATTACATTATTGGCCACTGGCATTACTGATTTTATTGTTTAATTTTGTTTGGTGGAATTTACTATGTTTTGGAGTCACAGATATTTTTCCCATTGGATATGTGCATTTTAGTATACGATTATAGTGAACGCTAGGTCTTTCAAGCACGAATTAGTTGCATTGTAGCAGGACTGACTGCACTTGTAAATTTAGGTTCCACCAGTGTTTGTAAATATATTCATATATTTCATTGTGCATACCGAACCAAAAATTATATACTGAATGGTACACAACGAATACATGTACTGTTACAGCCCTAGTTGTAGGATAGAAGTCCATTACATGTATTGGCTGGCAACCTTAAATGCAAGAACTAAATTATAATATACAAAATTATGATAAATACTGGCTTATGAGAGGTTTTGTTTTACCCTTTAGAAAGTCCTAAAACCAAAGCAAACGTCATGTAACCATGGAGGGCCTGGAAATCAAAGGTCTCAGCAATGGAGCTGCGAGACACTAAAATTCCACCCCAGACCAATGTCATTTACTTCCCTAAATATGTCCAAAAGCCCCATTCATTTGTAGTATACAAAGAAATCTTAAGATAAATTAGAGCACTCTACCTTTAACTTCTATACAAATATCTATCCATCCATCCATTTTCCAAACCGCTTATCCTACTGGGTTGCGGGGGCTCCGGAGCCTATCCCGGAAGCAATGGGCACGAGGCAGGGAACAACCCTGGATGGGGGGCCAGCCCATCGCAGGGCATTCTATACAAATATGTTTTTTATAAATATTATTGGAACGGTGCTTGCTATCATTGTCAACAATCAACTGACATTACCTTACAATCATATGCATCCTTTGCTGAGAGTAAGCATGAGCATTCAGATAGCACACTCTGAATTTAGTCTACTTTTATTGTGACTGTGTTATTCTGGAAACTAATATACACCCCTGGGACTAGAACTTTAGAATAGAGAACAGAATTAACTGTTCCACCATGCCAACTGGACAGACTTTTCCCTTAGAAACTTTAATAGAGCTATGTAAAAGGGTCAGACAGCAGCAACAATACTTTCCCAAAGTAGCAACACAATTATGCATGAACGTTGAAACTGGAATATCATAAATGGCCTTCGTAGGCCTTTGTAACTAGGTAGGGTTTTTCGAGTTTGAAAGATAGAATAACCACTTGGAAGCAAGTGAGAAAACAGCAAGCCTAATAAAAAATCCATCCAATAAAGGTCTGGCCAGAGCAGGTCATGTGATGCCTGAAGGTCTTTGTCTCTGAGGAAGACTGCTAGATTGGCTTGTGTATGGTTAGCATAGCAGCCAAAGTAAATTCAAAAAGCAAACCTGCACACAATGAATCAGTCAAGATGGGCAGTATAATATATGTCATGAATTACATTTAAACCAATGAAAATGTGTTCAATTAGTATAACAGGAGAATATGGATTCATTGTTTCTAATTGAAACAGCCAGCTATTCCTATTAGACACGGCGTGTATTGCGCTGCAAATCAGAATTCGGCCCTCAGTGATTTTATATAATTATATATATATATATATATATATATATATATATATATATATATATATATATATATATATATATATAATTTGCACGCTGCCTACGCTAATTTTCAAAGTTAAACAGGATTTATTTTAATTTCGCTAAATTCATAAATATTTCAAGAGCAATGCTACCTATGGAGCAAGTGAAGAACTACTCGGTGAAGATGACACCGAGTCGTTCACAGGAAGGGGGGAGATGGGGGGACCGTAGCCGTTTTGTAACTTGGCTTAATGACCAGTTCTCAAAAAAGCAGCGTAAAAATAATACATTCAACATGTTAAGCAAGACCAAAGGTCATTATTCAAGTGGACTACGAACACATGGTAACACCACTTTTTTTTAACAACGGGACTCTCAAGCAGTTTAATTCAGGCTGCACGAACTATTCTGATATTTAATGTAGATACCAGACACAGAAAAATAAATTGAAATTAAAAACGTTAAAAAACCCTAAACAAAAAATAACTTGATTATAATGTAAAACACAAAGCAGACAAAATAATTACGTCAGGAGCAAGACGAACGAGACGTACAAATTAACTGAACGATAGCTTCATCAAACCTAAATTTAACCATTATACCATATACTTCATATAGGATGTGCCCAATTTGCACTGTATATAATAAAAATAAAAATGTAACACACTGTTTACAGTAAGGGTAAACGGCTCACATGCACAGCGGTAAGTCAAAACCTCCACTTCAGCATCACACGTGTCGATACTCCGATATGTGGTGTTCGATAATACACGTGCATACGAAATATATATGTTTATATAAATTCTCAGCTTTTCTGATGGGCTCTGCCTGCGCCTCAGGCCTACTCTCGGCGGCCGCTCCGCTCCTCTCTGTCAGCGGTACCCACACAGCATCACTTTACCTCGGCCCAGCGCTTCACACCCGATTCCGGATCATCGCCGCAGGCTTAATCCACCACGTATCGCTTCACTTTCTTCTTGGACAGTTTCATAAAATAAAATCTGTCTCTTTTACTCCGTTTGCCTTTTCCGTCGCGCCTACCGGACGCCGCTGGACCGCTCCTGCTCGCTCTGGGTCCTAGTGCCCGCGAAGTCTCAGTACATGCAAGTCCAGAGGACCCCCGCGCTCAGGCTGCGGAACGTCAAACACTGCAGGCACATCAGGGGAGGAATTTTGATACAGTCCTTAGTCCCCTTGTTCAGGTGCGTTCCGCGGTCCATCTTTCTAGTTATATTTTATATTTTATATTTTATTTTGTTCGTCTACTGTATACTTTTATCCTTCCTTTGCACTGTGTGCTGTATTTGCACAGTTGTCTGCACAAGTTGCCTTTTAGTGCTATATATTTGTCTGCAGTTTACTTTGCTGCTTTATGCACAAGAATTTCAAGGCAATTCATCTTAATCATAATGTTTGTTTGTCCTGATGTTTTTTTTCGTACTATTTCGTTTATGTAATTAGATATTTGTAGAGATTATATATTTGTGCAGAGTGAACAGGTTTGAAACTATGCGTTTCATACAAAACCACACAAATATGTTTATATAGTGACCTGCCAATTTAAATACAATGTAAAATAGATCATCTGCTTAGTTTAGCCTATCGGGCTTAATTCCAGGTTGTTTCCTTTATTAATTTCCCCAGCCGTCCATCCACTTCCGCCGAGTGTACCAAAATTATACCATAACCATAAATCGCACTTGCTGTGTGTCGCTGTGTCATCTGCCCCCGGCCTGCACTGCGTGTGAATTAAACTTATCAAGCGTGGGCGATGTCTGAGTAAACTAGCAAGCAAGGTTAGTGCTGCATTTACATTGTCTTAGGTTTTATTTGTAGCCTATAAAAGGAGAATGCTTATCACTTTAAGCTCACAGTCACAAAATATTTTAAAGGGGTAGTTCTATAAGGGATAGTGAATGTATACAATTATTCAGAAATATGTTACTGTCTTGTAATTTTTTATTTTTATTTTTTTACAATTTTAACATCCTTTAATGACTGACATCTGTTGAAATAATTGCAATATTAATATATGCAATCGCTTATTGCATTATTACTATTTATATTTCCATAGTTATTTATCTGTAAATCTATTTTTATGGTTGGTCATTTTGTGGCAAATTGTGGAACAAAGGTCCATAACAAAGCGGGAGAGTCGGGTTCAAATAAAAGACAAAATATTCAAAGACAAAAAAAAATTCTAAAAGACATCAAATACAAAGAAGCACAACAACAACAGCTCATGGCAGTTACAGAAGTTAAAGAGCCTTCTTTTAGAGAGCATTTCCCCACAATGCTAAAAAAACACTGAAGCAATTCCGATAACTAAGTTTCATCATCTAGGGCAACTGTAGTCTCAGTGCTGTAGGTCATTTGCCACAGTAACTCTCAGTGCATGTAGTTCTGTTTTGTGTGTGAAATGTTGGTTCATTTCTCTGTGATTAAATATGTTTTTATACTTTTGTGCATGGATGTGTATATCTCTTGAGTGCATTTCTATATTTGTTTGTATAAATACATCTATGTGATTCTGTGAGGAAAGGTGCAATATTACTGCTGAATTTAGTTCTGCAACCTTCAGATATTCTTAGAAATCAAGTTGCTGCAGCGTAAATTTAACCTGCAAGGGTGGTTTTTCCGCACCAAGAGGAAATCCCCTCACACAGCTAGACAAGTAAACAACATATCAGAAAAACACTATGGGGAAAATGAACAGGTTCTGCATTGCCCTCACTCTGAATCTATGAAAATGTGTTTACTACTGAAAATAAATTCTTGCGGTGTTAGCTCCGTACTAGAGAATTATACTGATTATACTATACTGATTTTATAAAAAGCTAGTTTTCCAAGCAAACTAATATATACATACTTAATGACAGCATGAGTTTTCAACTCCCTAGGAAAATGGATATGATATATTGGGGACTGCTTTTTCAACAGTAACCAAAAAATGAATTATTATTCTGGAACTAGCCTCTTAATAAGACCTCAAAACTTTAAAATACCTCTAGGCATCCCAAATGTCTTGAATATTTACAACCTGGAAATGTAATTGATTTGGCAGTTAACTTGCATATAAAATCAGAGCAGCCTTGCACCTATAATTTCTGGGATAGGCTCTAGACCTAGGGTCACCAACATGGTGTCCGCGGGCACCATGATGCCCCAAAGCACATTAGTCGCCCGCGGACCTGTTCTAAAAATAGCACTACTCACCAGTGAGCAGCGTCTAAAATTTTATTTTATCCTATTGCTATTCTTCTTTAATAAAATTTGCATTTATATAGATTTGAAAATGACAATATCTAAAGAAAGCATTTAAAACATGTTTATTATACATGAAGTTAAATAAGTTTAGGAGGGTGTTTCAAACTGGTAACCCTTCGTATGGCTCAGTACCCATGAAGTAGTTCTCAGTTTCAAAAAGGTTGGTAACCCCTACTCTAGACCCTTTTGGCTTCGGTTTCATCCCACAGTCCAAAAAACGTGCAGCGTAGGCTGACTGGCGTGTATAAATTGGCCCTGTAGTTGTGTAATGTGAGTGTGGCTGTGTGAGTGCATGCACTCTGTGGTGTATTGGCGCCCACTCTGGGTTGGTTCCCGCCTGCGCCCGATGCTCTCGGGATAGGTTCCGGGCCCCCCACAACCCCAGTGGGGATTAATGGATGGTACAGATCTTGCTTACCTAAGTTCCTGTGGTTGTATTAATGTCATAATATATCTATATTAATAGGCCTATGTGATAGTTATACTGTATTTAACACAGGGTTGCCAATCTGGTGTACTGGTTCATATTTCTCCACACAAGTGCAACCCTCGCGTATTCACTCTGCATACTGTATGCATACACGGAAATGTTCATAGTTCTCCTGTCAAGCTGCGTAATTTGCACATGTGCACAATGTATTGTATATTTATGGGCGAAGCACCGTAGGTGTGTAGGCACCCATTGTTTCTGTTAGTATTTTTCACTATTATTATATTTTCTGCCATGGGAGTCTATGGCAGCTCATAGAACAGATAGAATTTGGCACATCAGAAGATGACAGTTCAAGCTGTTCATACACCAAATTTTGGGTCAATCCATCTATCCCTCTAGGAACACCATCAGGCCAAATTTCAAGATACATTTTTGCTTATAACTTTTGAACCCCTAGGCCTGGATTTGTGTTCTTTGATTCCTCTGAATCCATAAGTAATCCTGATTCAAATAGCTCTAATTTTCCCCAAATTGGTTTTCACCACCAATCTTGGAGTGCATGATCAATCGTAGGTGGGGACCAAAAGTTATTCAAGTAATTATGCTATGTCAAATGCCATGGTCACTGTCATCCAATGCATTTGATGGCAAAGCAATGGTTTGATATCCATTTTCTGAAACCGCTGAATCCCAACTGGGGTGGTAGGGGGGACCAGAGCCTATCCCGGAAATAATGGGCACAGGCAGGAACTAACCCTGTGCAGCTGCAAACACACCGCACAGTGCACACTCACATAACTACAGGGCAAATTTAGACACACAAATCAATCTATTCCGCATGCTTTTAGACCGTGAGAGACAACCGGAGCCCCGGCGAAAACCCATATCAAAACCAAATTTGTTAGATGGACTTGGGACCCAATTCCGAGGAAGGTCAACAAAAATGGTGTCACGGTACCAGTAGAGGGCACTGTAATAAGCAAATTACATTTTACCTAATAACTATAAAAATATTGCGTTTTCTAATACTGTCTCTAATTCATTATTATTATTATTATCCATCCATCCATCCATCCATTTTCCAAACCGCTTATCCTACTGGATCGCGGGGGGTCCGGAGCAGGGAACACGGGATGGGGGGCCAGCCCCTCGCAGGGCACACTCACACACCATTCACTCACGCATGCACTCCTATGGGCAATTTAGTAACTCCAATTACCCTCAGCATGTTTTTGGACTGTGGGGGGAAACCGGAGTACCCGGAGGAAACCCCACGACGACATGGTGAGAACATGCAAACTCCGCACACAAGTGACCCAGGCGGAGACTCAAACCCGGGTCCCAGAGGTGTGATGCAACAGTGCTAACCACTGCACCACCATGCCGCCCCATTATTATTATTATTATTGTTATTATTAGTATTATTTTATTATTATTATTGTTATTATTATTATTATCCCTGCACGCGTAAATAGTCTGTTGGGTTTGCAAAATCATCTCAGCGATCATGCGCAGAGTGTCCCAATGAGTGCAGAAAGCGTTCATCCGCGGAGGCGCACAATGACGTTAAACACGTAGTAAACGTTGGAGCGGACACGTCCGTAATACGTGTGCGGAGAAGCATAAAGCAGCCACGCGAGTATCTATGTTATTCCATTACAAACTTAAAATTAACTATATCGGAATCGTCGGGGTAGTTTGCAAACCTTCTACACGATTTACAATGTAATAAAACTGTTACATACAAGTAAATGCGTGTGCATGTGTTGAAAGACTTGTCTCCAATCTTACTCCTGCCAGCTGACCAAAGTTGGCAGCCTTGTAATAATGTCATAAAACTTGCATAAACAGAAGTCAAACGCCATTGGTTCCATTCACTGTTATCAAGGTTGACCTCGCGAAAATAAGTTTATCTTTAGTTAGCTGAAATAAAAGGTTGTACGCGTTTGCCAAAATGTTATTTACCTTCCATAATATTTACTTAAACACTGGGCTTCAAAACAGGAAACGTCATAAAAGGCACAATGTACGAGGATGTTGGGATCAACCAATTACGGAACGCCACGTCATGTCTCCCAAATGGCGATGGAGGTGACTACGGTGTGGTACATTTCATGTTTTTTAGACCATATTTTATGGTTGAATTATCCGTTATCTACATCATTAAAACATGAAGCCGTGCCTTCTGCCACTTTTTAAATAATGGTGTATAACAGCAGCTTATTATTGTATTTTTTTTGGAAGTGTATAGTTAGATTGAACTCACACACTATGTGCAGTTCATACATTTGAATAAATGAAGCTTACCAAGGTTACCAATGTATATTGAAAGGTTCTACTTCTAAGAATACTGCTGTTAGTGGGGTTATGTATAATAGAACAGTGGTGGTAGTGATTTCAGGTACATTTTGCAACTATTTGCAATTGTGCCAGGCTGCTTTTCAGTTTGGTGTTTTAGGAGGTAATTTCACGAATGGGTCATTGATATGGAATGGGGGAGGGGTCTTTTCAAGTGCATGATGTAGCAAGTGTATGGATGTTTTGATTAATCTATTGTTTACTTATATTTACTGTATATTTTCAGTATTATTTATACTTTATGCAATAATTTAAAAATAATTTTTAAACGGAACAACTTAAAATGATAATGTAGCACTTTTGTCTATCTGGGCATTCACCATTTGTTCTTCGGGTTCCAGAAATAAAGGAAGTTAAAACTCGTATTCTTCTCGCATTTCTGACGTTTTTTGGTGCCACCTGGTGGAATCAAGCAGTAAACAACATAATTAATTGTATTTAAAAGACTCTTATGGGACTGCAACATGAGAGGTATTTGAAACATTGCCATTTAAAACCATAAGGTGTTATTACACTCCGTGTCCGCATTGTTTGGTCCAGTACCAGTTTGAAAGATTTTTTACTCCAGCACCATAATCTGCAGGCAGTATTCAGTCCCAGGTGTGTAAAGGAACAGTGCTACCCACTGCATCACGGTACCACCCCTACAAAAAATATGTAAGAGCATTATTTTACTGTTAGAATATTGGTGGACACCACTATCCAAAGAGTAAACTGTGCCATGCAAATCATTGTTTGTATAAAACGAATGACAATAGAATGCAAATGTAGTTGATAGAGAGGGGGTCCAGCTGTAAAAGGTCTCCAGTAGTGACGGTTGAAGGCCCTGTGGTGCCCTAGGCTGTGCGTTTGGATCTCTAATCCCCGACGAGTCCTATTACAGAATTCCTTGCCTCACTATGAATCCAGCAAAGCTCTGTGGCACGTTGGCTCTTCTGAAGCAGCTCCTGGAGGACCTGGCTTCTGGTCAGTCCACCTCCCCAGCAGTACATCCACACCTCCCCGACACAGCTGCAGTCCTGCTGGTTCCCAAACATATTCATCATTTCCTGATATCTGAGCGCTATGGCGGATCTCCTGAGCACAGCTGTGGGTTCATCCTTCAGTGCAAGTTGGACCTCCATCACAACAGCTTCCTGCTGGCCACCAACCAGGTTGATTTCTTCATTTTGCTTCTCACTGGGAGAGTCTGTGAGTGGGTAATGGCTCTCTATTACCAGCAATGCTGGACTCTTCAATCTTTTTATAGTTTCGTCAGACATATGATGAAGGTGTTTGATCATCCTGTCCACGACCAGCTGTTAGACCTCCCCCAGAGTTCATGTTCTGCTGTAGAATATCGAGTTAGGTATCCTTGCCCCAGTAACTGCATGGAGCAAACCGATGCTTTGTGTGCCATACCAGAGAGGGATGTACCCAGACCTCCAGATCAAGATAGCATGCAGAGGAGAGAAGTTACTACTGGAGGAGTACATTCAGCTCTCTATGTCTTGATAACATGATTGGGACTGTCATCACTACATCAAACATGCATGCATGGGCCTTGCATGGGCAGTTGTGAGTTTACTGTGGGCCAGTGTGCGCAGAGCAAACAGTTTAACCACACTTTGAGTTGTTAAATTCCACAATGAATATTAACTTACTATGTTCTTGAATAAATGTGTATCAGTTTCACTGGCTAAAATACTTACCTTTATGCACTTATATCTTTATTGATGCACAGAGCTAACGATTTACCCTTAGTACACTGCTCAAAAAAATTCATGGAACACTTTTTAATCAGAGTATAGCATCAAGTCAGTTAAACTTCTAGGATATTGTTCTGGTCAGTTAACTAGTAGAGAAGCTTGTTAATTAGTTTCAGCTGCTTTGGTGTTAATGAAATTAACAACAGGTGCACTAGAGGGGCAAAAATGAGACGACCCCCAAAACAGGAATGGTTTAGCAGGTGGAGGCCACTGACATTTTTCCCTCCTCATATTTTCTGACTGTTTTTTCACTAATTTTGCATTTGACTACTGTCAGTGTCACTACTGGTAGCATGAAATGATACCTGGACCCTACAGAGGTTGCACAGGTAGTCCAACTCCTCCAGGATGGCACATCAATACAGCAGGACCGGTATCTGCTTCTTTGTGCAAGGAGGAACAGGATGAGCACTGCCAGAGCCTACAAAATAACCTCCAGCAGGTTACTGATGTGAATGTCTCTGACCAAACAATCAGAAACAGACGTCAGGAGGGTGGCTTGAGGGCCCAACATCCTCTAGTGGGCCCTGTGCTCACTGCCCAGCACCATGGAGCTCGATTGGCATTTGCCATAGAATACCAAAAGTGGCATGTCTGCCACTGGCGCCCTGAGCTATTCACAGATGAGAGCAGGTTTACCCTGAGCACATGTGACAGACGTGAAAGGGTCTGGAGAAGCCATGGAGAACATTATGCTCCTGGTGCACGACAATGCCCAGCCTGATGTGACGAGAGTATGCAGGCAGTTCCTGCAGGATGAAGGAATTGATACCATTGACTGCCCCCCTCGCTCCCCTGACCTAAATCCAATAAAACACCTCTGGGACAGTATGTTTTGGTGCATCTGACGCCGCCAGGTTCCACCTCAGACTGTCCAGGAGCTCAGTGATGCCTTGGTACAGATCTGGCAGGAGATCCCCCAGGATACCATCTGTCGTCTCATTAGGAGCATGCCCCGACTTTGTCAGGCATGCATACAAGCACGTAGGGGCCATATAAGCTAATGAGTATGATTTTAAGTTGCTGCAATGAAATTTCAGCAAAATAGACTAGTCTGCCGCGTCATTTTTTCACTTAGATTTTCGGCGTCTTTGAATTCAGCCCAGTGTAGGTTGAAAATTTTCATTTCCGTCAAACGATGTGGCATCCATTCATTCCTAAAACATTGCCCTGTATATCAGTTTAGATATCCAGCAGGATTTTTTCCCCATTTAGATCTTATGTGTTTTCAAAGTGTTATTTACATTTTTTGTAGTATGCTGTATATACACTATATGAACAAAAGTATTGGGACAGCTGACCATTACACCTACAGGAACTTTTATGACATCCCATTATAAATCCATAGGCATTAATATGAAGTGTGCCCACAATATGGCCCCACTGTGCCCACAGCATGCCCATTGTATGCCCATAATGAACCCAATGTGCCCACAGTATTAGCACAGTGCCAGCTTTGGGGCCTGTATAGGGCCACTGCCGAGCAGCCCACAGCGGGGCATGTAGCAGGTCAAAAATGCACCTCATCTGTGGGCATACTGTGGGCATGCTGTGGGCATGCTGCGGGCCCACATGAGCCCCAATGGTGATCCACTTTGTTTTGTGTGGGTAGCTTACTGAGCCCACGTGTGCCTCGCATTTCACGCTGGTACCAGGGCCAACAGTGGGCTTCCCACAGTGGCCCCACATGGGCCCCAAAGGGGCATGTTTACTGGGGTCTACCTCTATCCCTGTCTCTGCTCCTCGTGACATCCTCTCAGCCCACCTCTGGATTGAACCCCATACCGCAGACAGACTGCAGCTGTACCATGTGTACCTAGGTCAGATCCTCCGTTATCCTGGACATTACCCACAAGCAGCTTACCATGCCCATCTTGCTCCAGTGTGATTCAGGTCTGCACTCATCCACCGCTGTGATTGACTCTGCGGTAGCAAGCAACTTGATTAATGCCATCTTCACCCTCTGCCTGCATCTGCTTCTCCAACTGGTCAATCTGCATGTGGTCCCAAAAGGGAAGCAGGTTTATTACCCAGTGCACCAAACCTGTTGTCATTCATCCCGATTAATTTAATCAGGAGCAGTTTCAACTGTTTGTAATTAAGTTCCCCCAAACTCAGTAGCTCTAGGATAACTAGAGACCCTGTAGTTCTAGAACATAAGAAATGTACTGAATGCTGACAGTAGGTGGTCCAAATAATGAGGTTCAGGTTAATTACACCAGGGAGTTGGGAGGGAGCAAAAACATGGACCGTTTGGGGGTCCCTGAGAACTTTTAAATATCACGGATTTATGAAATGTTTGCTTGGCCTTTAAACATTACATATTTACAAATCATATTCCTGGCAGTGACATGTTGTCTTCAGAGCCAGACATTGCCAGTGATGGGTGCAGCGGTGAAGTTTCTCTGATTAAGGGTGAATTGGCTGGCAGCATACTCTCTTGTGAGCCAAATGAAGCAGGTGGTTTGGGCGGCGTGGTCACTGCTGATGTGTGAGATGTAAATGGATGGAATGTATCATGAAAAGTGCATTTTTTTCTAATTTTCTTTTTTTATGGCAATATTGATTAGATATTTCTTTGGCTAACTAAAAGTAAGCTATGGGAAATACAGAAGACTTTTGTCAATGTAAGTATCATAGATTGCGTAATTTTAAGTACTACTGATCTGCGAAACTAGGAGAAGTTCTTCCAAAAGCGTAGTTGGTAGCAACGTTAGCAACTTACATAGTTAGAATCATGTAACTGAACAGTTCCAACTATGTAAGTTACTAACAGGAGTTTTGGGGAAACATACCCATAACTTACCTGTTAAAGATGAACATCAACCATGTCTGTTGACAGTTTTGTTCCTCAAGAAGGGTATGAAAAATCACAGCCTTGAACGACATACATGCATACAGCCAGCCATTTCTGTTGTTGTCCTCCACTTGTTCCACACAGTCTGAATGCGCATGCCCACTGAACTCGAACGTGGGCTGGCATATGTGACATTTTAGGGATGTGTTTAAGACCGTAACAGTCCAGTAACAGTCTAGGAAATTCAAAACAGCTCGTTTCATTTCCTTCTCTTAGATATTCAGAATTATATTTGAAAGAGGGAACAGCAGTGTTTGAGATTCATTTTTTGGCACATTTGAATATTTATTAGAATTCACTTTAAATTCATGCACTTTAAATTCGTACCCTGAAGCAGGAACACAGGGCAACAATTTCCCAAAACATCCATTACCTTCCGTTTACAAATGCAGCCAACTTTTGTCTTCCATTAAGAAACTATTGTAGCTTCAAAATATTATAATAAAGTCTATACTATATGTGTAGTTTCCATACATGCGAAGTTAAGGCAACAAGGGGGAACTCACGATTCTGCATACATTGAGTGATTTAGATATCACTGATTAAAACCGTTTCAATTTGCTTTACATTCGACATTTCAATATTCTGCAACTTTTACTCCTTGCAATTGGAGCCCTTGAATTTCAGGCCCGATTCAAGCCGAGCTTGACGCCAGCTTAACAATGATGCTCCACAGGCCCAAACACGCAAACACACGCAAGACGCAGGAGCACGCTGTCTTAAACACATCTAACGTTTCAAAGGCACAACTAGGTAATTAACGTAAAGAAGCTCCCGAAGAAAATGTGCAACCATGATGTTGGGAGGAGAAAAATACATTAGGGAAGGTGATATTGTGATGCACTTTTGCACTCGCGAGTGGCATATTTACGCGTGTGAGTTTTGACTTTGATGTGACGCCATACTGAATATGCATCCAGTGTCTTGACAGCTTTTTTCTTTTTTAATCCATGCAAGGTTTGGACATAAAGTCCCATTTCTATATTAAAGTCCTGGATGTAAAACAAGAAGATTTTTTAAAAGCAGATTAGCAGGATGACTAAAATAATAGTAATATCTATAAATTCAGCATATCCTTATGTTTAATAAACATGTAGAACTTTAAACTGCAAAAACCACCACCATCGTTTTGCTTTGTTTATCCACAATATATCCTCTTTCAAAAGATGTTGTGGCTGCTGAACTGTCCCTTTCTTCACTGCCACTTCAGTGCCTAACCCTTCCGTGATATATCAATACCGTGTGGTGTGTTCTGCTAACCAAATTTAATAAACACAAGGATTTGCCAAATTTATATAGATTACTAACTTTTGGGCATCACACTATGCCTCTCGTCAGTATTTTAAGGATACTGATAACCTGTATACCAAATTGTGAGTGTAAGTAAACGCCCATACAGTACTGAAAAGCTGGTGACTGGACAAATGTTTACACTCATCATATAAAGCTCTGGTGATTATTGTGCGGGGCGGCATGGTGGTGCAGTGGTTAGCACTGTCGCCTCACACCTCTGGGACCCACGTTTTAGTCTCCACCTGGGTCACATGTGTGTGGAGTTTGCATGTTCTCCCCATGTTGTCGTGGGGTTTCCTCCGGGTACTCCGGTTTCCCCCCACAGTCCTAAAACATGCTGAGGCTAATTGGAGTTGCTAAATTGCCCATAGGTGTGCATGTGTGAGTAAATGGTGTGTGAGTGTGCCCTGCGATGGGCTGGCCCCCCATCCTGGGTTGTTCCCTGCCTCGTGCCCATTGCTAATGGGATAGGCTCCAGACCCCCCGCGACCCAGTAGGATAAGCGGTTTGGAAAATGGATGGATGGATGAATTCTCTGTAAGTCAGAGCAAGCTGGCCGTGAAGGGCAGTTACCCACAACAGCAGCAATGGAGCAGGGCATTAAGGGCCTTGCTCAAGGACCCGCAGATGTGTTGAGGCCAGGCTCGCATTGGAGACTTTCCAACCACTGAGCCACACGCTGTAGATGTATATCCATTAAAGGTAGCTTACAGGGTGGCATGGTGGAGCAGTGGTTAGCACTGTTGCCTCACACCTTTGGGAAAAAGGGTTGTATTCTGTACCATAGCTCCATGTGTGTGGAGTTTGCATGATGTAATAGGGTTTCCATTGGGTATTTTGGTCCCCCACCCCAAGTCCAAAAATATGCTCTGATGTATTACAGTCACCAAATTGCCCATAAGGGAGTGTGTCCGGTGATAGGTTGGCACCCCGTTCTCGATTACTCCATGTCTTGTGCCCATTGCTTTCATGGTAGTCTCCAGACCACCTGTGACCCTGAATGGGAAAAGCAGGTTCATAAGATGGCTAACTTGCAGCTCCACTTGATCTATCTAGTACTCTATAAAGTAAAATGTACCTGTCATGCCCGGCTCGTCCGCTCCTCATGTGTGCCACGCCCCCTGGTTACCCACGTGTGATTCCCTGATCGTCTCCAGCTTTGTCCACTTAATTTTGATTGGTCTCGTCTTTCTTAAGTCCTGGTCTTACCTGTTCCCGTTGTCCGTCATTGGCCTCTTTGTGGTTAGATGTGGTTAGCTGTGCCTGTGTGTCTCCTGCTCCTTGTCATCAATAAACCCCCAGTTTACCCCGACTTCTGCCTGATCTGCCTGTTCCTAACCCGCCTACCCGCACAATCGCTGTTCACCAAACCGTGGTCGTGACAGTAGCAATTTCAGAGGGTATTATTTTAAAAATTCTACAGTAAAATACCTTCAAACTCAGGATTTTGTAAGTGTGATAGTCGCTTTGTCACATGATAATGAGCTTTCTAACAGATGTTTTCACATTGACAAGAGAACTTACTGTCACTGTTGCAGAACATTCGTTATTTTTTTAGTAGGAGTTAGTGGAAAAGTACCTGTTTCTGAGGGAATTATTTTATAAATTCTACAGAAAAATGTCTTTAGGCTAAGGGTATTGTAAGAGTAATAGCTGGTGGATCAGATGGTTAGATTAGATTCGACTTGATTTGATTAGGCTTTGTCTCCATGGGGAAATATGGCTTGGGCAAAGTGCATAGTTAATTTATATACATTTCAGAACATCCCATCACACAAAAAAACCCCAGCAACCATTTGAACATCCTCATTGACAACCTAGTGTTTGATAGTCTGTGGATTAAGGGGCCCTTTGCTTTATTGTACTTGAAATGTACGATGTACAGTCATGGACAAAAGTTTTGAGAATGAAACAAGTATTGGTTTTCACAAAGTTTGCTGCTTCAGTGTTTGTAGATCTCTGTCAGATGTTTCTATGGTATACTGAAGTATAGTTACAAGCATTTCATAAGTGTCAAAGGCCTTTATTGACAATTACATTAATCTTATGCAAAGAGTCAATATTGGCAGTGTTGCCCCTTCTTTTTCAATTCACCCTGGCTGCTCTCAATCAACTTCTGGGCTACGTCCTGGCTGATGGCAGCCCATTCTTGCATAGTCAATGCTTTGAGTTTGTCAAAATCTGTGGGGTTTCGTTTGTCCATGCGCCTCTTGAGGATTGACCACAAATTCTCAATGGGATTAAGATCTCAGGAGCCTGGCCATGGACCCAAAATGTTGATGTTTTGTTCCGAGAGCCAGAATGTATCTTCTAGAAATTATCAGTAGATCTTGTGGTTCATTTTTGTACCTGGATGTCTGAAAGGTCCGACAAATTCATCACTGGTAACTGTAGTTTACATCATCACTCCTCCACCTCTTTGTTCGTGCTTGAAGAAGGTGTCCAACCACTGACCCATCGATCTGCTTCATCAAGGATCACTCTCATCTGACCTATCAACAAAGCCTTGGTAACATCAGTTCTGAGACATGTCCATACCCATAAGTAATGCTTTAGCAAGTCTGCCTTATTGAGTGTTTCAGCTTCTGTGACTTTGAGAATATCACATAACACAATCCATTCAGTTTGCAAAATGGTGGCATTGGATGCTAAAGGGTCCCTGGAAGTCTCCCCATTAATTTGGCACATCTTTGGCAGTTAATTTCACTCTTCTCTCTTCATGCTCATTCCCTCCTCTTTGACCATTGGCCACAAAAAACTCAATTGTATGGTAATCACATTTTAAAGATTTAGCGTTAAAGAAGGGCTGTCACAATCATAAAATTTTAGTGGATAATGAATTGTCATACAAATAATTGCAATTAACAAATTAATTGCCCCGTTTGGTTCATTTTATAACATTATTATAGAGTTAGCCTAATCATTAAGGTGTATCCAACAGCCAGAGTTTGAAAGATGAGGCTGTCCTAGTTTTTTTTTCCTTTTGACATGTTTTGCAAACATTTAAAATTCTGGGCAGATTAAGTTTCAAGGGTCATCCTGTCATCTGACGTTTTCACTAAGGCAGTACAATTGCGGAATGCTCATGCAATGCAAATAATTATTGTGGTAATAAAAATTCACATTGGTACTTATTTATTGAAAGCGTGATGTCATTATTTTAAGCATGTATTTAATTTGATCATAGGCATTAATTTTGACCCTCTGCGAGTTATTATAAGGAACTCAACTTTAGTTTTGTATAAGCTGGCATAAAGTCCACGTGGTTCATTTCTGCCAAGTAAGTAATTTAGCATAGTGAATAATCCATCCATCCATTTTCCAAACCGCTTATCCTACTGGGTCGCGGGGGGTCCGGAGCCTATCCCGGAAGCACAAGGCAGGGAACAACCCAGGATGGGGGGCCACACTCACATACCATTCACGTACGCATGCACACCTATGGGCCATTTAGTAACTCTAATTAACCGGAGGAAGTAAACCGGAGTATCTGGAGGAAACTCCACAACGAGATGGGGAGAACATGCAAACTCCACACACATGTAACCCAGGTTCCAGAGGTGTGAGGCAACAGTACTAACCACTGCACAACCATGCTGCCCACATTTTCTTGCTGATAGTGAGTAATCAATATAATATTATTCATAGTATATTCATAATATTCATAATATTATTCATATTATTCACTGCACACAAGGCTCCGGGGCAAAACACAGATTGCCCCCCCAGCACGCATGCACGCGTGTATGTGGCGGCACTGAAATGAGTTACGAGTAATGAGAGAATTCGACTGTCCCTCACAAAAACTGTAAAGTTTTAGTGGCTAAACTGCGTCTTCTGCATCTTTTCAGACAGGAGGAGATTTGTTTGGCTATGCATATAAATTTTTTATACAATTTAGATGTCATGCCCAGCTCGTCTGCTCCTCGTGTGTGCCACGCCGCCCTGATTACCCACGTGTTCTTTCTCAATTGTACCCAGCTGTGTCTAGTTACTTTGATCAGTCCTGTGTATTTCAGTCCGTGTCTTACCGGAGTCCATTGTCCGCCATTGATGTTACTTGCTGTTTGTCGATGTTCGTGCCTCCACCCCGGAATAAACCCCTAGTTTACCCCGACTTTGGCCGTCCTGCCTGATCCTTACCTGCCTGCCTGTCTGTTTGCCGTACCCGCAATCCACGAGCGTGACATTAGACAGAACAAAATCATTAACCTACTTTAACGCATTTATTTATGCAACCACATATTTCCCACATTTTGACATCAGTAATGCAGTGAGGGTACAGTCTCTCTATTTCTTGACGCCAACCCTCCCCATTAATCCAGGCTTGGTACTGGCACCTAGTTGAGCTGGCTTGCTCCCTTAAGTGGCTGAGTTAGGCTAAACTATATACATATTTACAAAGACTACAATAAAACATCCCGAAATATGTAGTCTAACAAAATGTAATTTAAAGAAGGTAGCCTACCTGGCGAAATCGCAAACAAACAAATTAAAAGGCCCACAGCATATAAGCGGGCTATATCCAAGCAGTTTTTAAGAACGTAGCCTACATGGCGAAATTGAATTACTTTCTGTACCAACAAACGCAACCAGACATAAACATTATGCACCTTCCTAGTCCTATGTAAGTCGTCAGACGGATGAGGATGTTAGGGAGCCTTTAGATCCTACCCATCATGCACTGCAGTTTTTTTGCAAATTCTTCAAACGAAAAACCATTAAATACTTTACAAAAGGAACAGCTTAGTTTGATGTCAAAACATTACTATGTATTATGTTTTAAGTTTGTTGTAGGGATTTTACAGATTTTTTTTCTAAAAATTAAAAATTACACCATACACCCACCATAATAAGAATGTATACAAAAATAACAAATTAACTATATATAGTTAAAGCACAAGTAGTATTTTCTAGCTGTCAAGAGCTTTGGAGAAATTATATCAGTTTAGTATATGGAAGGGCCCTCTACGATCCAGAAGAGGGCTCTTGGCCCAGGGGTGGTGGCCCCACCCACCCTGCCTCTAGCTCCGCCCCGATTATTCAATAATCTGTGATTTCTTTAATTGCTACTAAGATGTTAGACCTATTGCTTTTAAGTCCTATTTTGTACTAAAGCAATTTGAAATATATTTATGCACACACAAAGTAATACTGCAACATTTTCAAGTGAATTTTAGCTATGGACACCAAACTTGTTTTTGTTACAGTTATGAAGTTGCAAGTGAGACAGACAACAGTGAAAAAGAAAAGGCAATCTGTGGAAATAGACTTTTGGTCCCCTAAAAAGCGGGTGGCACATATACAAACTGCTGTAATTCCTACACCGTTCACCTGATTTATATGCAAATACCCTCAAATTAAAGCTGAAAGTCTGCAGTTAAAGCACATCTTGTTCGTTTCATTTCAAATCCATTGTGGTGGTGTATAGAGCCAAAAAGATTGGAATTGTGTCGATGTCCCAATATTTATGGACCTGACTGTATATGTGACTGGGGTACCTAACGAGACCCATAAACATGCACTGAAACACAACTGCAGGGGCTATGCAGAACGTTGGTTAAACAGAGAGAGAAAACAAAGAATCCGAAATCACAATATCTGTCTGAATATCCCACTCTGGGGGGTGGGGATCTCTCACAAGCACTTTGTAAAAAAACAAACCTGATGTCATGAAATGAATGAGTTTAAAAAATCAGCTCTTGCATAAGCTCCATAGTTCCATGTAAACAAAATTTGCATTACCGGTGTGGTGTCCTGTACCTTCTGCATCTACTGTATGTTTTAGCTTAGGAAACCATGCATCAGTATGTTGTAATAGAACTGGACTATGTTGGAATAGGTACAAAGATCGTCAGTAGTACTTGATAAAATTAAAAAAAGTAGCCTACAATTAGGTTATGATTTATCACACTGATCACCACACATTGAAGTCCTATAAACAACAGTAGCATCTTTATTTGCCCAGCAAACATCTGTTACCAGTGATTTGAACAGTTTATCTTTAAATAATACACAAATATTGAAAAGACATCCAATGTTTTTGCAAAAGTGATTTAGCATGTTTGTAGAAAGACATTAAAATGAGACAAACTTTCAATTTGTTACGCAGTGGGTTACATTATGATTCAAAGCAGTGTGTGACTCGGACATGGGGAACTGAATTTCCCAGAACATTGGTTCTAATCCCAGACTGGGCTCTGTATCAGTAATTTGTGATAGTTAGCCGGTTTCTTAGTCTGTGACCTCATTTCAGTTGCAAAACATGGAATAATAGTCCCTGCCCTTCTTAAACATGATGTGTTACGGTTTCACCTTCATACTGGAGCCATATCAGAAAATTACTGCTAATGTTACTAGGTCACTAGGGGATAGATAAACGAAAATACTTGTTTGCGTTTATTTGCGTATAAGTTTACTTCTGTTGTGGTATTTTTGTAAATATTTCGTAATACATCTTTTGCGTTAAAAACCTCACAGTATCCTTGAGCCTGGCTTGCTTGGTCCTGACAATGGTGAAATAGTAAGAGAAGGTTGTTTATTGTATGAATAGAGAATAAGAACGAGTGAAAAAGTGGTCCTTCACCTAAACAAATGCTTGCTGTTTAGTTTTCTTTAAAATTAGCTAAATTAGCTCATTTTGTTAGCTTTGTACAAGCATCTGCTCAATGACAATGGAATACAGCCTATTAGTGCAATTAACCTCCTGAACTCCATAATGTGGGAATTGGGCTTGCCAAGCAAGTCGCCATGGAATCACAATACATGATTAGTTGGACAGACATGTTTTCCACCTTGGCAGCAAAGATTTTGGCGTGGTGGGCTACCACAGAGAAATGCTACCAGTGAAAATACTGTACTAGATTTTGTGTATGTATTCTCTTTTTACCCTTTGTGCTCACAGAGACCCCGGCAGTAACCACCTGGTCTGGATCGGCACAATAATGGAAGAAGCTACTTCTGAAGTGAGCCCCACTGAGGAATATAAGACAGGGAACTGAGAGGTAAGAACTTGTGTTTTTTCACTTTACAAGTTGACAAAAAAACCTTTCCAACATTTTCAGAAGCAGTAGGAATTACAGTATCAGTTTTAACCTAATGCATTTCCTTGAGACTTCAGTGATTCAGCTCTGGGGTAGATTTGTGTTTATTAAATGGAATTTCCTGCAAAAACCTTCAGTTAAGTTTTGATCATTTTTGGAGACAGTACAACTAAATTTTATAACTTCGTGCACCAGTAAGACTTCAAAATTCGGCCTGTATTTGTTTTTAACTATCATATCATCAGAAACACCTGGAGGGTGTGTGTGTGGGGAGAGCAGGAGTCAAAACAAACTGGAAAACAGACTAAACTTAAAACTCTTAATTAATCACACAAAGGAACCAAGAGATAATAGGAATAGGGCTAGACAACAATAAAAGTAATAACAGGCAAGGTAACAGCAAGGAGAGAAAATACAATAACCAGCCACAGAACAGACTAAAAAGCAAGCACTTCAGTACATACTGACAAGGCGGCTAATGAGGAAGGGTATGTGGGGAACATGAGAATTAACCAATAGCAAGGGTGCAGAGAATACAAGCAACAGGTGCAGAAACTTAATGACTAATGAACACTAATGAACATGAGACATAAAGGGCAGAGTCAGACGGGCACTGACCCTGACATCCACCTACAAAGATCTGACCATTCCCTGATCTGTGTACCTCAGAGTGCCACCACTAAAAGGCAGAGTTTATGAAGCTGTTTCAACAGCAGGGGAAGTCATCATGCCAGAGTGATTGGCAATTGACAAATTTTTGCAGCCATGGAAAACCAAATGAGTTCCCCTTTGTCTCACTTGGCTGGTAACATTACTCAAAAAGTTGCCCTGTGTATCATCACCTTTACGACTTACAAGTCTAGCGACAGAGACTGTAACAATGACACTAAATCTTAATCCAGGTTCAGACAATTTCATGCCTCGGGATCCCCCCCAGAGGAGCTAGATGAAGTGGTCGGGGAGAGGGAAGTCTGGGTTTCCCTGCTTAGACTGCTGCCCCCCTGACCCGACCCGACTCAACCCAACCCAACCTAACCTGGAAAAGCAGTAGATGATGGATGGATGGATGGATGGATGTAAACAAGCTGGTTTGCATCAAGTTTCATGGCGTATCATAGTACATGATGGTAGAGCAGAAGACACAGCTGAAGATTTAATGTCATGTTGTCCATCTTATATGAATTATATTTATATCGAAGATTTTTTTTCCCAGGGGCGACATGGTGGTGCAGTGGTTAGCACTGTTGCTTCACACCTCTGGGACCCGGGTTCGAGTTTCCGCCTGGGTTACATGTGTGCGGAGTTTGCATGTTCTCCCCATGTCGGCGTGGGGTTTCCTCCGGGTACTCCGGTTTCCCCCCACAGTCCAAAAACATGCTGAGGCCTGAGTCATCAGAGCTCCTCCCAGCTGCTCTGTGTGACAGTTTGCCAACAGAGTATCCGGATGATGATGTGGCACACTGGAGCTCACGGAGAAACACCATCATGAACACTGGCCAGAAAATCCTGGGTTTAAAAACTAGAAAAAAACAGAACTGGTTTGATGACAGCAATCCTACCACCAAAGGTGTTTGTGTAAGATTCGTCACATCAGCTGGGAAGAGAGGCGGACGAACATCAGCATCCTAGAAGAAGCAAACTGTGACAATATTACCACCACCATCATAAAACACCAACTAAGACGGACAGGTCATGTAATATGAATGCCTGATATATGCCTCCCAAAACAGGTCCTCACATGATTTGTAGAGAGAGTCCATCTGCACTGAGGTCATGTAATCACGAGATTTAGTATATTTTATTAAGACAATCTGCTTGGCCGTGCTTGGACTGAGACAATTTCTTTTCTTACTGAGAAGCTTCCCAGCTTTGGCTGCTGGAACAAGTAGAGATAAGATTTTTGTTAAATGAAAGAGAAGAGACAGTTCTGAGCAGATATGGGGCTGAAAGATACTGTTAAACCTCCATAATGGCATCAGCAGAGATCAGTGCTCACTTGTTTTACCTCTCAGAGGCTTTCATTATTGTCATTTGCTTGAGCTGCTGTAGCTATGTGATGTTGACGACTGAAAAGGTTTGTAAACTTTCACAAAAGGCAGTACGCTACTCAGATGTGAAACATTTCCCTTTTTTGGCTATGTTCTCAGGACATTCCTCAGAGTCATACTGTTTTTCTGATCATTGCATGTCTGTAATGCAGTTGGACTCGATAATTTGATTTTTGAAGCAAAAACTTCTCTGACAGGTCCATGTTGAATGACTGAACATTGCTAGAACCCGAACACAGTCACTGACTATTTCATTATCACCACTATTTAAGGAAGTTATACCAGTGTTGGGAGACACTGCTCCATCTGGTTTTAACCTCTTGGATAAGTTTCATTTTGAGTTTTCCCATCTGCTCCTGGATATTTAAGAGCTGCTGTTATGCAGTGGTGCTTGACCTGAAGAAGTCAGATATTAGTAGAGACTGCAAATGTATTTCATACAGAATAGGGGTCTGATATAGGGCCTTTGTCATCCTTTAGCATTTTTTTAATTAACATTTGTTGGTGATTGTTTTGAAGTGAGCTACAAGTCTGGGCTTGATTCTGGGTACTTTTGCAAAAATTAAAGCCAAGCTGTACATCATAGTGCAAATAATTAAGTCAGGAAAGTGTTAAGTCCTGACTACTATAGCATTTACATATTAACTGCATTTGAGGGACTCACATTTGATAATGCAATTGACACAATGCAGTCAACAATTATGGCTTTATTGGTTCTCTGGCCTTGTTTACACTTGTGCCAAGAATGACAATTCCACCTACAGAGTATTCCAAAGGTCACATGCATTTTACATAAATACATAATAGATTACTAAATAGGGTTTCATTAGGTATGTTTCAAATTTTATGGGGACAGGGCAGGAACAAGAGAAAAAAAAGACCAAAATTCACAGTGAGACAAAAAAAAATCTGTTGACCATAACCAGTTTCAGGAGATTACTACATACCCACCAAGCCACAATGCCACCTAGAAAGAACACCACTACATACAAATTCCTGACAATCATTACATTTAAATACAGAATCACTTCACAGCTGAAAAAATAATACTCTTCAATACTATTCCATGTAAGGGTTAGGGTTGAGGCTAAGGTTAGGATTATGGTAATGGTTGGTATTAGGTTTAGTGTCAAATCAAGATTTATTGCTTTATACAAAGCAAATATTGTGAGACCAAATCAACCAAAAAATATGAAAAATATGATGGCAAGATGGACCCTGTTCAAGCAAATGTTCATCTTACACCCAGCAAGGTGTTTCATGTCAGTAAACAAAATGGACTGTAACAGTCAGCTGATTATGTAACCGGCTTGGTTACGCAACAATCTTTGGCAAACTTGAGACCTGAGATCTGAAACCTGTAAGTTGTATCTCGGATCCTTCAGATTTATCAGTTCCGCTCCAAGTAACCTGTGCATTGCAGAGGGTAAAGGTATGTTACAGGTGCAAATGTTCCTTGACACATCAAAAATATATGAAATTCCATAACAGACAGTGTGGACTGAAGGCAGTCACTATGAGAGGGTGTTCTCTCTTATGTCCGTCATCTTTCAAGATGACCTACTGTAGGAAGCAATTTACAGTGCTCCGCTACAAAAATCATACTACAAAATTTTGTGGTCAGCTGCAGCGCTTACAGAATAACAGAACTCTCTCCCTGACTAAACCCAGGGTGAAAGTGGTTAGAGTACAATATAGCTGTAATAAATCAATATACATACAGCGAAGTCTTCTAACCAAACTTACTGTACTTTAGTAACACTGCCTCGGGTGCATATTTACCTCCCCTGTTTCTGTTCCATTGGGATCAGTGGGTGAAAACGCTTCCATCTCCTGATCATCATGTGATCCCTACAAGGTTATTTGATCATTTTTATATTTACAATATAATATAAACAATATAATGACCATGAAATGGTATTTACCTTTCAGTTTGCATGCCACCCTTTTAAAGTATCCAAATATGAAACTTTTGACATAATTATGTTTAACAGGACCATGTACATGGAGAATGTACTGACATATTCCTGTGTGCTGGATCTGTAACTAGTTTTAACAACAGGGGGCTGTGTACATGGAGAATGTACTGACATCTTCCTCTATCCCGGAGTTACAATAAGGGCTCTTCGCCTGCCTCTGCAGACTGCATACTTACCTCCCCTGTTTCTGTTCCATTGGGATCAGTAGGTGAAAATGCTTCCATCTCCTGATCATCATGTGAGGGATGGAGGAAGTGCACAGGGCCACAGATCTGCTAAAGACAAGGTTATCCCTCATATCCACAGTGAAGATAGTCAAAGTGATGTATAGAAATTAGACACCGAAGAGGCAGATGTATCTTGAACACCCACCTCATGAGGCTCATTATCCTGGTGTCTCTGAAGACAGGCAAATGATTGTTTTATTCTAAGGAAAAGACAGAGTCAGTACAACAGAGCGCTGGCAGTGGAGAACAGTTTCAGAAAACTGACTAGTGGCTCCCATAACCCTGAACAGGATGAGAGGTTGGAAGATGGATGGATGTATGCATAGTCACTTGTCATGTGTATTATATTCATGTCCAGTATTACTTTAAATTTAGGGAATTCCAGCAATTTCAAGAACTGATGAATAACAGAATGTCAACTAAGAGCATGGGTCCCACAAAAAAAAAAAAAAAACATATTATAGAGAAGTTATTGTGTGGTGAACCTACTGAAATGTTAATGTTTAAAATATGCTCTCATATATATCTGACAAAAATACTGATCACATATTATGTCTAATACAGATCTTGCTTGTTCCACACATTGAGGATTGGATTAAATATCTGAAATATTAATGTAATTATACATTAGACAGCTCCATGGCATCCTGAATGCCTGCTAAAAGTACCACAGAAGTTAAATCAGGAGAGCATAATTCTGTGGAGGCCATGGACTCCATAATACACTCCAATTTCTCATTTCATGCTCTGCTGATATGTTTGGATCTGTATCTACTGTGAAGATGTCCCATGTGTTACACTGATTGACTGTATGGCAGATAGTCACAGGGTTTCACAAGGTGCCTAATGCTGCAGTGACGTACGTACAGCAAACACGCAGGCTTGCCCTGACTGGTCCCCATTGTGTAAACACAGGGTACCGAGGATCATTTTATAGTTGGTGAACTGGCAGGGCATCTCAGAGAGGCAATGCTTCTCAGCAGTGCTGCTGGGTGGACATGCCTTGATATCCAGCCAGCTGCACTGCCTTCTGGGTATGAGAGGGAGAAGATGGTATGTCCACTCACTTCAATTCTCAACAACTGCCTCTTCGTGGCATGTCTCGATTATGGAAAGGCACCATAAGGGGCCCACATTGAGAGTCTGGCCAGTGCTGACAGGCTCTCTAACAGACCAGATGCTATTCATCCTGAATCGTCTCCCTCCCACTAGCATCCATCTCACCACAGGGAACAAAGCTGAGCACAATTCCCACACATGCAGGTCAGTGAGCTTCACCTGGACTTCCAGCATCATCCCATTAGTCTACCAGTGATGAAGTGTCTGATAACAAGGGCCGAGCTAAAGGATCTGGAGGTGTCTGGTCAGAGTCCTCAGCCTTAGTGATACAGGGCTGCTGGTAACTGCTTATGAATTCTACTTAGAAAAAATGTCTACTTACTCCTGTTTTCTGTCCATCCCTATAATAAAAAAATATAATTCACAACGTCATTTAATGTAACTACCAGGA
Organism: Brienomyrus brachyistius; assembly: GCF_023856365.1. Taxonomy (NCBI): domain Eukaryota; kingdom Metazoa; phylum Chordata; class Actinopteri; order Osteoglossiformes; family Mormyridae; genus Brienomyrus; species Brienomyrus brachyistius. The sequence goes on along the minus strand of NW_026042306.1, from coordinate 1,887,216 downwards.
AATAATAATCAAAAGTGATTATATAATTCCAGTCTTCTCCATCACATATAGAATGAATTAGCATGTGTACCTCCCAATGCAATGTAAACTGTTCCCTATTACATCAATAAAATAGCAAGATAAAAGAAGGTTTAAAATGGTGCTTCAACTCAAACATTGACTGGAGAGTCCACAGCGCACTGGAGAACACCCAATATGTATAACCCAGCTTAGTTTAACACACCTGTTATACTTACAGTATTCAGTGATCTTGATAAGAAACCAGCTAAAGAGGATGGATGACGCAGAAAAAAAGACAACAACCTGTAGGTCCAATGACCTCTTTCCTGTGTCTGAAATGATATGATCACAAAAATAACCAACAGAGTAAATGAGTAACAGATAATAAACATAAAATCTCAGTAATCCATCTCTAAGGTTAAAATATAAAAATGTTAGTTTACCTGCTTTGAGTATTAATACTACAGCCAGGGCAATAGAATTCACCAGGGGGAGACTAACAGACCCGAACCAATAGAGAAGGATACGGGGTCTGCCTGAAAGAGAAGGAGAGAACATAGAGACATAAAATCACTTCAACATTCATACCATCATGATGTTTTTCATTATTTTCCACCATATTATACTCCCATAAGTTTCAAATATTGGAATATTTCACATTAATATGCAGACAGTAAAGTAATTCATACTTGTAATAATCATATTTCTTATTACATTAGATAGAAACCAAGACAAATATTCACTCAAAAAGATTGAAAATAATGTTCTCTACCAAGTAAACAAGATCGAAGCCAGTCATCAAAGAATGATATGATAGTCGATGAATAGACGAATGTATACCGGGCCAACTTCACAAGTCGCTCTGTGGTAAAATAATGATTACAAGAGAAGGTTATTAATGAAGTGAACAACTTCCTGTTCCTCTAACATCAGACACAGGCAATACAGTACCAGCATAGGTAATTAATGGTAAACTGCATTTAAAAATTTGTCTTAAATTTTTCATGAAATGGTCAAGCAAAATAAGAGATTATGAGTCTCTGGTTAAAGCAGTTGACTGTCTGAAACAATAGTGCACACACACCCTGTATCACAGGACACACACACACACACAATCACACACCCTATATCGCATGACACACACACAGACACTCACATACCTGTATCACACGGCACATACACATAGACATTCACACACCCTGTATCGCATGACACACAGACACACACACACTCTGCATCACAGGATACACGCACAGACACTCACACACACACCCTGTATCGCATGACACACACACACAGACACTCACGCACCCAGTATCACAGGGCACACATACACACACACACCCACATACACACAGATACTCAAACACCCTGTATCACAGGTCACACACTCACAGACACTCACACACCCAGTACCACAGGGCACATGCACACAGACGTGGAGACACCCTGCGTCACACAGTATGCACACACATACACACAGACACTCATACATCCTGTATCACAGGGCACACATACACACACACACCCACACACACACAGACACTCACACACCCTGCATCACATGACACGTACACAGACACTCAAGCACCCTGTATCACAGGGCACACATACACACACACACACAAACACACACAGATACTCAAACACCCTGTATCACAGGTCACACACACACAGACACTCACATACCTGTATCACAGGGCACACACACATACACAGGCAGTTACATACCCTGCATCACATGATACACATACAGATACTCATACACCCTATAAATTAAGGTACATACACACACCCTGTATCACAAGGCACACAGGCACTCATACATCCTGTATTACAGGGCACACATACAGACAATCACACACACCCTGTGTAACAGGGCACATATACAGGGACACACACACCCTGCATCACAGGACACACGCACAGACACTCACATACCCTGTATCACATGATACACACACAGGCACTCACACACACACCCTGTATCACATGGCATACACACACACACACTCACACACCCTGTATCACAGGGCAGATACACGCAGACCCACACTATGTTTGTAAGAGGTAGAGAAGATGAGCACATGAGTTCTGCATGTGGGACTCCCACTGTCAAGTCTGGAGGAAGCAGTGTGCTGGTTCATGGTGAGTTATCTTTGCTAAATTGTGATCAATGCAATCATTGGCTATTTTGAGGTTTTAGAGATAATGTCTAATTTGCCTGCATAGTTTTATACTCCTTGTTTTATTCTGTGATTTCATTTTTGGTTATTTTCAGAAAGGAATATGCCAGTAACCTCTTGGGGGGCACCAATAACTTAGTTACTACTTAAGAACAAATTTCGAACTAATACAGTTCCTGTATAACATACATGAACAACCATGCTTGATTAATGATGAAAAAACATGGGGTCAGTATATAACCATCCATCCATCCATCCATTTTCCAAACCGCTTATCCTACTGGGTTGCAGGGGGTCTGGAGCCTATCCCGGAAGCAATGGGCACGAGGCAGGGAACAACCCAGGATAGGGGGCCAGCCCATCGCAGGGCACACTCACACACCATTCACTCACATATGCACTCCTACGGGCAATTTAGCAAGTCCAATCAGCCTCAGAATGTTTTTGGACTGTGGGGGGAAACCGGAGTACCCAGAGGAAACCCCACGACAACACGGGGAGAACATGCAAACTCCGCACACATGTGACCCAGGCGGAGACTCGAACCCGGGTCCCAGAGGTGTGAGGCTAACCACTGCACCACCATGCGGCCCCCAATATATAACCAACAGTTGTTAATTAATGCAATAAGTAAGCGTGTTTTATGTGCCCTCAAATTAAGTGTTTCCGAAATTCAATTATGAATAAGACTACCTTCTAACAAGAATATTGTACTTATGGTATATGCTACACTACAGTATGATTCAATAAGGCTTGGTACTTAAAATTGTTACAAAACTATTGTTTATGGCATCAAAGAAACATTGAATTGAAAAACATTTTTTTAAATGGTTTAAAAAGAAAAAATAATTGCTGTCATGGTTTCTTATCTCTTACCTTTGTCATCTTCCAGAGTCAAATTCACATACTGGGCACTTATTATTAGGTGAAAGGGGAATAATATTGCCAATAGGATCCTCTGACTCGCATCTAAAAAGTATTAATAACACAAAGAGCAAAACAGTAGTTAGACATAAAATGAAACAGACCATTTAAAAATCCGTTGGTTAACTTTATGGGGTCATACCTAAAAAATAACAGTATGATTCAACTTAATTTTACCAATCTATAGAGTTACAGCTCACCCTGGTGGCATTATATATTAGGCAAGTGAACAAGTCAGTTCTTGAAGTTGATTAGTTGGAAGCAGGAAAAATTGGCAGTCATTTTACCTTCTACCCTCAGAAAATTTTGTGTAAGTAAAACTTCCATGGGCCACAATGTTAGGCAGGTGGTTTTAATGTTATGGCTGATTGGTGTATGTACAGGTCAGGTCAGGTTTGGGAGCATGTGCTGATGCATTGCATTGCTGCACCCACCACACAATGAGACTCTGCAGGATCCCAGCTAGTGACCCCCCAGGCAGACACACGGTCCAGTCCCATACTCCTTAAATAGCCATCCATCTGCCACAGCCAGGTGTTATATGGACGCCCCCTCAGCCTGGTCCAGTCACTTGCATCCTCATTGCTGAGGATCCTGTGAGCCAGATCACCCTCAGGGAAACGCGCCACATGGCTGTAGTGCCGTAACTGACGCTCACTCACAATGCAGATAATGTGCCTCATTCAGGACTCCTCTAGCAACCACTCGTTCGACAAAGTCAAATTAGCAGTACCCAAGGATTCTCCGAAGAGACGCAGTTCTGAAAGAGTCCAGTCTTCGTGTCAGCTCACTGGATAGTGTCCATGTCTCACAGCCTTTCAGAAAGACAGGGAGAATCAGGACTCTAAAGACTTGGACGTTGGTTGTCTTGCAAAGATATCGGGAGTGTCACACACCCCTTTCCAGCAACCTTATGCCCGTCTGCTGACTTCATAGGAAGAGTCACCAGAGACATGATTGTCGCTGCTGAGGTAAGTAAATCTCTGGACAAGGTTGACACTACTGATGGCTGTGCCTACGAAGTCATTACAGGCCTGGATCTTGGTTTTTATCCACAACACCCACAATCCCAGACACTCAGATTCCTCTCTAAGTCTCTCGAGAGCCCCAATCAGAACCTCCACTGACTCCACAAAGATCACAGGAACATCATAAAAGTCAAGATAAGTAAATCTTTCTTCACTAACTGATACCAATGTATAAGTTGGCTAAGACGTTGAGCAACTTCGGGGGGTCTCAGGATGTCCCACAGGGCAACTCGATCAACTGAGTCAAATGCTTTACAAAAACTAACACGGGCCACAAAGAACCTTTGCCGATATATGAGGTTGTGCTCGATGTGAACCCTCAGTGCCTGGATACAGTGGATGGTAGACTTCTTAGGCATGAAACCAGACTGCTCTGGTCACTGACAAGTGAGCAAGTGATCACAGATCCTGTTAAGGATGACCCTAGCAAGGACCTTACCTGACACTGAGAGCAGTGTTATCCCCCTGTAGTTGCCACAATCCAAGTGATTACCCTTCCCTTTCAGAAAGGGGTTCGTTTTCCAACCAGGTAGGATGATACCTGACTCCAAAATGAATGCAAAGATTGCCTGCAATGGCAGGAGGACAGCCTTACCACCAGCCTGGAGAAGTTTACTCCGGATATCTGTGGCCTTCCCTACCTTTAGCTGATTTACCACACATGCAATCTCAGTGAGGCTGGTAGGAGGACATCTTAGCTGAAGGGTCAGCTTTAAACAACTATTCGAAGTAGCTGGCCCAGTGGGTCACAACTGCAGTATCATCCAAAAGGACCGTTCCATAACCACCCCCCCCCCCTGACTGCAAGTCTCTGAGGAACAAATGCAGATGTGCATAATGCTTCAATTCCTCTGTAAGCAGTACGTGGGTCACTAGACCACAGATGGTGCGTCACCTGCTCACAGATTCATCAAACAAACGCCTCCTTATCTTCCCTCCTGACACAGACTGCAGTTGCCACCAAGTTGCGTACTGCACCATTTCTCGATAATATCCAGGGTGCCCTGCAAAATGAAGCACCTCCTTCTGGGAACACTGCCAACACCAACACAACCCTCAGCAACCTTCAGGGTCTTATCATAGAAGTTCTCCCACATCACATTTGAGTCAGCAGTCGTACCCAAGTTTCTCACACAAACTGCATGCAAATTCCTCAGAATCAGCTTGATCTTGAAGTCTGGCCAAGTCCAGACTAATTCTCTTACAGGTGGGAACCTACTGGATCTAAGCTGAATTCTCAGAGTAGCAACAACAAGTCTGTGGTCACAAACTGGGCACTTCTGTAGACTCGGCAGTTCTGCAGGAGCCTCCAGTGTCTGCCTATGAGAATGTGATCGATCTCTTTCGCTGGACCACCAGTATTGGAGCACAAAGTCCAACGATGCGGCTCAGGGTGTTGGAACCTGGATCCAGCAACCCACAGCCCCTGACCTTTCAAAAAGTCAAGGACCATGCAGCCGCTCTCACCCCGGTCTCTAGACGCATGGGGACTGACACAATCCTCATAGCCAGCCCTGTTAGTGCCATTAGTCACATTTAAGTCACCCATGACCAGATGAATGACACCTCGTGGGCACCCATCAACCACCAAGGGAAGTTGCAAGTCTCTGAATGAAACATCACTCACTGCGGTCGGAGCATAGACTGAGACAGCAGATAAGACACTGAAGGAGTGTCTTAGCCTGAGTCTCATGATACACTTGTTGAAAGGAATGATGTCAGACACCATCAGGAGGAGCTGATCTGCTACAGCAACAGTTACTACCTGAATATGGCAGCCGTCAGACTTATCAGACCAAAAGTAGGTATACCCACCTACAGAGATCTGGCCACTCCCTAGTCTGCATACCGCAGAGAGTGCTGCCACCAAAATGCGGAGCTTACGAAGCTCCCCCGACAGTAGAAAAAGATGGTCATTGCCAGAGAGACAAGATGTTCCACACGCCTACCTGGATGGCCGCCTCAATCTGGGACCCAATTGCAAACATGCAGCAGGCAAAGCCTCAACACCACACCAGCCCTGATCCCCAACAGGCCTGACCCTATTAGATCTCCAATGGTTTCAGCTCTTCTGGGAATGAGGCTCCTGAAGACTTTCCCCCATTGCCTTCATGATGCGTGCAAGCCTTTCCTGTGGGTGCTGCAGCAAAGCTACTCCCACTGAGAGAAGAAGGGTATCATGCCTGCTTATACTGAACACTTGTGAGTTGTTTTTAGAGTGGCTGGAGTGCCAATCCTGCTACCAACCCCCAAATATTTTTCCCTGCACGCTGGAGGACCACTTCCAGGACCGGATGCAGTTTAACGTCCTACCCAGGATATATATGATATGTACACATATATGCATATGAGAGGGAGAGACTCTTAAAGCAGAATTCTGATAGCAAAAATTTAAAATAAAGTGATTATTTTTAATGATAGTGATTCCTGTGAGGAAATTCTTTTTTGCCTCACAGGGGGCATGACGCTCAATGAGCTAAACCTCTGTGCTTGTGATCAGGCTCAAGGGCCCACAGACATCTGACTACTTTGCTGATACTGCACTTACTGTACACTGCCAACCTTTCAATTGCAAGCACCATTCTTTACCCTGCTGAGTCACACACCATCCCTTTAGATTGTACAGAAGCTTGTACACAAAATTCCATTAAATTATGAAAGCAGCTCTGAGTAAGGACAAATGCTAATATTTTGGATGGATGTTAATACACTATATAATAAAAGTATTGTGACCTCTTAAATTCACATCCATTGCCACATGTGTATAAAATTCAGCACCTAGCCATGCAGTCAGGTTTACAAACATTTGTGAAAGAATGGGTCATTCTGAAGAGCTCAGTGAATTAAAGTGTGGTACTGTCATAGAATGCCACCTTTGCAATAAGTATGTTAGTGAAATTTATTCCCTGCTAGATATTCCACAGAGAACTGTAAGGGGCATTATTGCAAAGTGGAAGCATTTGTTAACAACAGAAACTCTGCCACAGAGTACTAGACCACATAAAGTAACAGTGGGGTCACTGAGTGCTGAGGCACATAGTGCGTCAAAGTCGCCAGCACTTTGTTGACTCAATTACTGCAGAGTTCCGAACTATCTCTGGCACAAACCCCAGCAAATACCAGTGCAACAGGAGCTTCATGAAATGAGCTTCCCTGGCTGAGCAGCTATGTGCAAGCATCACATCACCAAGCGAAATTCCAAGCATTGGATAGAGTCATGTAAAGCACACTGCTACTGGACTGTGGAACATTGGAAACATGTTCTGTGGAGTGACAAATCATGCTTCTCTGTCTGGCAGTCTGATGGATGGGTTTAGGATGCCAGGAGAACGTTACCTGCCTGACTGCATTGTGCCAGCTATAAAGTTTGGTGGAGGAGAGATAATGCTAGTGGGTGGTTTTCAGGGGCTGTTCTTGGCCCCTTAGTTCCAGTGAAAGTAACGCTTTGGCATACCGATGCATTTTGGACAATTCTATGCTTCCAACTTGGGAAGAGCAGTTTGGGGAGCAGCCTTTTTTGTTCCAGCATGATTACGCTCCAGTGCACAAAACAAGATCCATGAAGACATGGTTGGGAATGATTAGTATGGAACAACTTGACTGGCCCACACAGAGCCCTGACTTCAACCCCATAAAACACCTTTGGGATCAACTAGAACAGAGACTGCAAGCCAGGCCTTCACATCCAACATCAGTGCCTGACCTTACAAATGCTCTTCTGGATGAATGGGCAAAAATTCCCAGAAACACACTCCAAAATCTTGTGTGAAGCCTTCCCAGAAGAGTAACAGCTGTTACAGCTGCAAAGGGGGGACCAACTCCATACTGATGCCAGTGGATTTAGACTGGGATGTCATAGAAGTTTCTCTAGGTGTAATGGCTAGGTCTCTCAAAACCTTTTTTCATATAGTGTAGCTACAAAACCTGCAAAATTGGACTTTTAGCCAAATAAGTTCCCAAGATACATTTTGGCAGAAATTACATACCGCCCAAGCCTAAATGGTAGCTCAAATAAAAAATATGTTTTCAGTTTGTAAACGTGAAATTAACACCTTCAAGTACAAATCTGAAAGGCAAATGTGTGGTGAGCATGGTGTAAGTGGGTTAACACACTACAAGCTGCGCATTAATAATTTTTAAGTGGTTCTTTGCCAGTCATGCATTTAAAAACATGTAATACATGGTTTGTCATGCATTAATCCCTGCATACTGCAGTTGGGCTTCATAATTTCAGTGTTTCTTTTTTAAAACTTTTATAGGTCAATGAAAATAGGGCTGATCATAGTTCATCACAAAATACTTACAGAAATGTCTCCATGAATGCATGTATACTTCGACGACAAACGATGCAAACATTAATGAAGGAGCTATTACAATCACAAGTAAATATCCTGGTGAGAGAAAGCAAACATAAGTACGCATTAGAGGTATACAAATTCCACGCACTAATTTCACATTCAAGCATTCATATATATATATATATTAATATTCAATTGAATCACGGTTAATGACTTTGGGCTTTATTTTCCACTGGGGTACATCAGGCTACAAAGTGCTTTTGCTAGTTTTGTACCAGTGCATTGCTCATTTTCAAGCCATGTGTGCATGTTGTCAAAATAGCAAATGACTTTGTGCTGTTTTTTAAAAGAGGCGTGGCCGGGGGCATTGGCAATGAGTTGCTACTTTAAGGCAGCAAAATGACCTTGCATTTTTGACCAACAAAAACTATGTCTAAAGTCAGTGATGCATTGCTTAATTGTATTTAAGCGGCGCGTTTCAGAAATGTGCGGGTGCACAACACTTCTTATGGAGACAAGTTACGCCCCCGAGGTGCATTAATGATTTTTATTTTATTTTATTTATATATGTTTTATTATAGAGTACATCAGATCAAACTGTTTAATGAAACACCAAAAGAAAAGAATATATATTAAGTCAAGAACAAACCATATGATTAAAAAAATCTTTCGAGTTCATTATCAGAATTAAGCACATACTGTAATGGAAAGGACATTTGGATTGCTGACAGTGCATTTCAGGTGTTAAGATAAGTCAGGGCGACATTACAATACAACCCTCAGAAGGTTGCAGCATTCTTTGGTGTGTGTTGTTTATTGCTGAACATTACCATGCATGAAAGATGTCTGTTGGACTTAAATGAGGACATATTAGAGGACTTTAGAAGGCGTCATGCTGAACTGCATGTGCCGATGCGTTTAAAGGTGAGGTAACGTACCATTCCAATTGGGTCATTGCATGTTATGCCCAAAAGAAGCGTATGAACCTGGTTTTTCCACAGTCAAAATAGCTAAATGTATTTGGACACACCTGCAAATGTGAGTTGTGTGTTGCGCTTTATGCTTTGCGTTAGATTGTCAATATAGAACCCTTTGTTTCATGATTTGTACAGTTAAGCAATCCACATGTTACCTGTCCTTCTTTATTTACTTAATCACATGGCCTTAACAGGAACACAGACTACAGTCGACTCTTCTGCACTGTGACTTTCCCCATTGCAGTTTCGAGATCAGTATTAGAAATTAAATGGGAAATTTTTGAGAGTTTTTGACCGCAGACAACATGCAAAGGCCAGCAGAGGACACAAAATAAATTTAGTAGCTTATAAATGCATAAAAAATATGTACAATGCAGGTTTGGAGGACACCCAGCGTGTTAAGGCAGCCTCGCGCATGACATCTTCCATTGATCTCGCAGTGATCTTTGTATCTCACGTTCCTCGTATCGTATTGTTTCACTTCATGCACCATGGGGACAAAATCCCAGGGGGCCTGTGCCCATAACCTCCACGATATGGAATGGTCGACTGTAGAAAGGATAAAGTAAACCTTGGCAAACGTTCTTCTCCATCAAGCATGCAGAGGTGCTTTTATCCATCCTCCCACTGTGCTGCAACCACACTTACATCATGTGACAAGTCTGGACCAATCAGGGATCAGTTGCACTTCGCTGCATGATGATTTATCAATTCCCTTATTTAAAGGGTAATGTCACTGTTGTATAGAGGTCAGATTAGATATGCTCTGTTTAACTTTAATGTAAAAAAAAAGCTTTGAATAAGCAGCTTTTTGCACTTTTTGTATAATTGTGTGGTGGAGGTTTCGTTGAACATTACACAAAGAAGATAAGATTTGAGTTTTGCAGAAGAATGTGAATGTAGAGAAATGAAACTACTGAGAGTTTCACAAAAACTTCATCTAACTTCGGGAAGGCTCACCTGGTATAAAAACATTGTGCACCAAGGTAATAAGCTGGTTATAAACAGTAAGAATCATAAAATATGAAAATGAAGGAATACCTGTATGGGCAAAAAGTCCAACAAATTAGACATATTTTTTTCATTATTATAGATAACATCATAACACATAACACAGTACTCCTAAAGAAGGGGTCCAGGGAAAGGTGTTTTATTATAGAGTACTGAATCACCTCAGTAAAACTACCCAGTGATTCAACAGATTAACTGCAATTTGTTCTGGATAAACAATCTGCTAAGCTTTTAAAATAACTTAAACATTAATAAAACAATTATATTTAAAGTGTTTTACTTCTTATTCTGTTTAGTTTCTTTTGTGTCTTTTATGTAAGTAGCTTAGTATTTACCAATATAACTTCTAAAGGAAAACCAATAGAACAAACATAAAACAAATCATATGAATTACTTTTATGAAAATCCCTGTCTTACGCCTTTACTTCCTGCGATAGACCCCAACCTCCTTACTCCTTACCTTAAGTGATCGGAAGATTATGGATTTTATGAAAACTGTAAAAGGTCATGTGTCTGTGTCTATAATTTGGTATACTCTAAAAGAGAGAGACACTGCTAGATCTCATTACAATCTAATATTCCTATGAAATAACACTGGTCTACACTGTAAAATAAAGAAACAATTTATCTAAACTTGAATATATACTTACACATAAATAAATAATTTATTTTAGGACGCTTTTCTTCTGCAGGTTTCATTATGTAACAGGTCAGAACAATCCCACAGCTGACAACTGAAAAGAAGCAAGAATTAGTTATCATGAAATTTGCATGAAATACATGAATATAAAGAATGTTCCGTTCCTAACAGAATTGCCATTATAAACACTATCAATATATGCTATTTTTCCACTGAATGCAAAATTTTGCATAGTTAAATGGAGTGCCACATCCAAAAGCCTTTCTAGCCGTTCCCTTTTTACAGTCTATCCCCAGTGCTGTCAACCAGGCACATTAGTGGCATCCATTTGAAACACAGCAACACCTGCCGGCCAAAACAGGGAAGGGAACATGAAAGACTCAGACAGACGGGTGCTGAGCCTGACACAAGTTAGCTTGTTTGACACTTTCGGTTGAAGCAGTTACTAGGCAATTCGCGTGAGACTCATAAGACCCAAAGGAGGTGTTTTCGATATGACATGTTTTTATTATTTAATTAATTTAATTTGCTGTAAGTTGCTATGTTTTGGAGCTGCATTCCCCTAACCCTAACCCTGTTTGTCCCATTGGATTTATCCATTTTAGTGCGTGATTTTAGTTTACGTAAGGTTGTTCAGGAATGCATTAGTCGCGTTGTAACAGGACTGACTGTTATTATTGTAGCACGGGCAGACTATTTTCCATCACCACAATGCCTCAAAGACAAGAAGGAACAGACTGACAGGAAGTAGCTCTTGATATCCGTCCTTAAAGAAACCACACAATAAGCAACAATATCACATCGACAAACATGGCAGACAAACACGAGGAGGTTATACACCACTTGTGTAGGATATTACACAACACTAGAGCACATCAGGATTACACATACAACACAGTTAGAGGCACATGCGATAACCGGATACACAGCACAACAAGTATCTACATTAACAAATATAAACATGGGCTATATATACGCGCTCACAAGGCATTCCGAGATATGCAGATGCTGCTGGCACTACACTAGGTCTGCAATGAAATGCATATTGGTAAAGCCAAATCCCTAATATTATCATTTATCCAGGAAATGATTTTTGGAACCACGCTCTTTAACCAAACATGTCAATATCAAGCTAAATATGTGGTAATAATCAATCAAACATGTTGCTATCTAGCCAAATATGCATTACTAATTTAAAAAAATCACTATGAAGCTGATTATGAATGAATAATCTAGTAACCATCTGTTATAATTTCAATGTACACAATGTAAACTATTTTAAAATAGTAGTTAATAAAAACAGACCTTTTTAAAATCATTCATCAATGTATTTTATTCAGGCAAATCCTTTCTGTAACCACCAGAATCTTAAAAAATAACTGTAATACAAATATTTGGTCTTACTGGCCAGCAGCGGTTCTGAGCTTTCATGGTACACTACAGGCCAGGAGTTTGAGCCCACCCTCGGATTAAAAAAAAATAAATGATGCACTGCTTTGTTAAACTTTTATTAAACTTTTTATTATAGAAAATATTAGAAATACTTGTACATGTAACTGAATGGTTTTCAGTGTTTGATAGCTTGCAGTAACACATTATTTAGCCACAAATGCTGAATCTATTGGTTTTAAAGAAGACATATCAGGTCTGTCTGACATGTACTTTGTGTTGGAATTCTATTTTCTATTGTAAGAACTTGATTTGCTCTTGGTTTCTCACAATTGTATGTTAATGAACTAAATGAGCCACTTGTCTGCCTTGTCCAAGATCAGTTTGTGGGTGGTTTAATTGCACTGTCTGCTCCTAGTTTTGATCTTCTGTTGTATTGTATTACAGTTAAGTCAGAATTTTTGATAAATATTTGTTATTTTTATGCTTGTAATGGCTTGTAACTGTTTCCATGTTTAAAAAGATGCTGGGAGGGTTTGGACACAAATTATTTCCAAAAAATGCTGGAAAGGATGGTGTGACTCTGTGCTGCTGTGATAAAGGCAAGAGGTGGTTATTTTACTTTTACTAAGGCACTCATATTTATTAACTATTCATTAATTTCACTTTTTATTCACAATTTAATATACATTAAATTGTTACATTACACTTCAAAACGAGTCACTGTTACAATTATGCAGTTACATTCATTTTAAGTACTTTTAATATTTTCTTGTAGCAAAAGTTGGAAAAAGCAGTGCAATTTATCATTTATTAAAAAAAAAAATCAGAAGGTGGAGCCAAACTTCTGTCTGGCCTGTAGTGTAAATCAGCCAGTCTCTTGACTCCACCCACTCAGTAGGTGAGCCAAAGCAGATGAGGATGGGTTAAGTATCGAGAACCGGTTCCAAATCAGAACCAGTTCTAAATTTCTATGAATCAGGAAACTGATAAGGCATTTGAATTATGGTTCCAGTTATCGATTCTCACATGAGCATTTTCAATCAACTATGTAAGGGGTAATGCATGATAACTCCACTTACACATTTATACTTGAAGATGTTATTTTCACATTTATGATCTACTTAGGCATTGGGCATAACATGCAATGACCCAATAGGAATGGCACGTTACCTCACATCTACTTAGACTTGAGCAGTGTAATGGCATCACTGCATACAGCAGTATTTCTTCTTTCAGAGAAACTATGGGCCTTATTTTGCATTAGCAGAAAATGTGACGCAAAGTGGTTTTGCTATTTTCATACCAACGCATTCCTCAATTTCACACCAAGCGTGCACAATGTTAAAATAGCAATATGATTTTGCGCCCGCTTCCTGCTGGTACGAGTGATGTTTTTCATTGAGGTGAGTCTCTGCACATCAAAAAAAAAAAAAAAAAATCCCAATCATGCCCAGCGGTATCTTGTTATTTCGCCCTGTCTTTTGTCTATATCAGTCCACGTCTTGCCCTGTCCGATGTCCATCATCGATGTTAGTTAATGTTAGATGATGTCCCGTTCCGCCCATAGCCGTCTTCCCCTTAATAAATCCCCAGTTTTCCCCGTCTTTTGCCTCCCTGCATATATATATATATATAATATATATGCAATAAGTCGGACTCGTTTCCGGTGAGGGTTGGACTCCGTCAGGGCTGCCCTTTGTCACCGATTCTGTTCATAGTTTTTATGGACAGAATTTCTAGGCGCAGCCAGGGCGTTGAGGGCGTCCGGTTCGGTGACCTCAGGATTAGGTCTCTGCTTTTTGCGGATGATGTGGTTCTGTTGGCCTCATTGAGCCGTGACCTTCAGCTCTCGCTGGAGCAGTTCGCAGCCGAGTGCGAAGCGGCTGGGATGAGAATCAGCACCTCCAAATCCGAGACCATGGTTCTCAGCCGGAAAAGGGTAGAGTGCTCTCTCCGGGTTGGGGATGGGGTCCTCCCCCAAGTGGAGGAGTTTAAGTATCTCGGGATCTTGTTCACGAGTGGGGGAACGATGGAGCGGGAGATCGACAGGCGGATCGGTGCGGCGTCGGCAGTCATGCGGACGCTGCATCGGTCTGTCATGGTGAAGAGAGAGCTGAGCCAAAAGGCGAAGCTCTCGATTTACCAGTCGATCTACGTTCCTACCCTCACCTATGGTCATGAGCTTTGGGTAGTGACCGAAAGAACGAGATCGCGGGTACAAGCGGCCGAAATGAGTTTCCTCCGCAGGGTGGCTGGGCTCTCCCTTAGAGATAGGGTGAGGAGCTCAGTCATTCGGGAGGGACTCAGAGTAGAGCCGCTGCTCCTCCGCATCGAGAGGAGTCAGATGAGGTGGCTCGGGCATCTGATCAGGATGCCTCCGGGACGCCTCCCTGGGGAGGTATTCCGGGCATGTCCCACTGGGAGGAGGCCCCGGGGAAGACCCAGGACACGCTGGAGAGACTATGTCTCTCGGCTGGCCTGGGAACGCCTCGGGGTCCCCCCAGAGGAGCTAGACGAAGTGGCCGGGGAGAGGGAAGTCTGGGTCTCCCTGCTGAGGCTGCTGCCCCCGCGACCCGACCCCGGATTAAGCGGGAGATGATGGATGGATGGATGGATATATATATATATATATATATATATATACCTACACACGCCAAATCATTAAAAAATCTTTCAAATTCATTATCAGACTTAAATGTGTACTGTAATCGAATGGATATTTGAATTGCTGAAAATGCGTTTCAGATGTTTAGGTAGGACAGGTGGAACATTACAATACATCCCTCAGAAGGTTGTAGCATTCTTTGTGGCATGTTTTATATTCTGGTAGTAGCCTGTAAGATCTGTAGCCTGGTAAGGAATCTAAGTTGTGAAATGTAGAATAAAAAAGCCTTTCAGTTTAAACATTTTAAAACACCTTAAAGAACTGTAGGATGTGTTGTGTTTGAACAAATTTTGCAAGTTTATACTATATTCTGCAAACTGCAGACCAGCGATTCTCAGGTAGATGCTGTGTTGAGGCCTTTCATCATGAGCACGAGCACGTCTGTTTTCTTCAGCAAAAACTCATCTCATTTGGCTAGCAAACACACCATTATAATAATCTGCCGTAGGTCATGCACTGCTGCCTTTAAAAGGTGAGCTGACGTGTGATTCCGATGATTTATTACTTTTTATACGTATAACCAACCTCTGCTCTGGTTAGGACAACATTTTTGTACCTTCCGCTGGCACAAAGTCTATTTTTTTCTGCTGCCAAAATGATAAAATGGGTTTGTACACATCCATTAATGGAAGTTGCACTTTGCACTTTAGGTTGTTGAAATAGAGCTCTGTATCTTGTATCTTGGTACGAGTCCCTAAGCTAGTCATAGTTCAGAAATTGCTTGCTAAGCCCAAAGAGGTAAGAAGCATGCACTTATTACAATGCATTGCCGTACCTACCACACGGCAAAACACCTCAGGGATGAGAACCTGAGGGCAGCCATGTGGCGGGCAATACCTCAGTACCGCAATTGTCCAAATGGACCAGTGTGAGTTTTTTTCTGGTGGCTGGAGTTCCAATCCTGCCACCAACCCCCAAGTTTTCCCCCTGTAAGTTAAAGGACCTCCTTAAAGGGCTGGATGTAGATTAACATCATACTCAGAACAAAGCAGTTGTGAGCGTGTTGTCTGAGTGACTAGTATGGGTGCAATACACACCACCTTCTGGTCAAATTTTATTGCCTCCTGCCATTTACTACACCTTCCTACACCATGGTCAATCAGTTCATATTTCATTCATTCATTCCAGCATTGTTTAATAAAATTCTGCTTTATGTACCTCTTATTGTGTTATGACACGTACACACGTGGACAAAATTGTTGGTACCCTTCAGTCAATGAAAGAAAAACTCACAATGGTCACAGAAATAACTTTAATCTGACAAAAGTAATAATAAATAAAAATTCTATGAAATTTAACTAATAAAAGTCAGACATTGATTTTCAACCATGCTTCAACAGAATTAATAAAAAAAAAAAACTCATGAAACAGGCCTGGACAAAAATGATGGTACCCCTAGAAAAGACTGAAAATAATGTGACCAAAGGGACATGTTAATCCAAGGTGTGTCCACTAATTAGCATCACAGGTGTCTACAATCTTGTAATCAGTCAGTGGACCTATATATAGGGCTCCATGTAGTCACTGTGTTGTTTGGTGACATGGTGTGTACCACACTCAACATGGACCAGAGGAAGCGAAGGAAAGAGTTGTCTCAGGAGATTAGAAAGAAAATTATAGACAAGCATGTCAAAGGTAAAGGCGATAAGACCATCTCGAAGCAGCTTGATGTTCCTGTGACTACAGTTGCACATATTATTCAGAAATTTAAGATCCATGGGACTGTAGCCAACCTCCCTGGACGTGGCCGCAGGAGGAAAATTGATGACAAATCAAAGAGATGGATAATACAAATGGTAACAAAAGAGCCCAGAAAAACTTCTAAAGAGATCCAAGGTGAACTTCAAGCTGAAGGAACATCAGTGTCAGATCGCACCATCCGTCGTTGTTTGAGCCAAAGTGGACTTCATGGGAGACGACCAAGGAGGACACCATTGTTGAAAACAAGTCATAAAAAAGCCAGACTGGAATTTGCCAAACTACATGTGGACAAGCCACAAAGATTCTGGGAGAATGTCCTATGGACAGATGAGACAAAAAATGAACTTTTTGCCAAGGCACATCAGCTCTATGTTCACAGACGGAAAAATGAAGCATATCAAGAAAAGAACACTGTCCCTTCTGTGAAACATGGAGGAGGCACTGTTATATTCTGGGGCTGCTTTGCTGCATCTGGCACAGGGTGTCTTGAATCTGTGCAGGGTACAATGAAATCTCAAGACTATCAAGGGATTCTAGAGAGAAATGCGCTGGCCAGTGTCAGAAAGCTTGGTCTCATTCGCAGGTCATTGGTCTTGCAACAGGACAATGACCCAAAACACACAGCTAAAAACACCCAAGAATGGCTACGAGGAAAACATTGGACTATTCTAAAGTGGCCTTCTATGAGCCCTGACCTCAATCCTATTGAGCATCTTTGGAAAGAGCTGAAACATGCCGTCTGGAAAAGGCACCCTTCAAACCTGAGACAACTGGAGCAGTTTGCTCATGAGGAGTGGGCCAAAATACCTGCTGAGAAGTGCAGAAGTCTCATTGACAGTTACAGGAATCGTTTGATTGCAGTGATTGCCTCAAAAGGTTGTGCAACAAAATATTAAGTTAGGGGTACCATCATTTTTGTCCAGGCCTGTTTCATGAGTTTTTTTTTATTAATTCTGTTGAAGCATGGTTAAAAATCAATGTCTGACTTTTATTAGTTAAATTTCATAGAATTTTTATTTATTATTACTTTTGTCAGATTAAAGTTATTTCTGTGACCATTGTGAGTTTTTCTTTCATTGACTGAAGGGTACCAACAATTTTGTCCACGTGTGTACGTTATGAGTAAAACCTTACTGTAAAGTAAGTAAAACTTTACTGTTTACCGATCATTAAACCCAGACCCAGACAGTTTTGGCAGGTCTGTACAGTATGACCGGACTACAAATGCATTACATCAGTAATTCATTTTGCTATTTAATCACTGACCACAGGCCCTGGTCCTCAGCCTGAAACACTTTTTTTTTTATCTAAGTCAGCTCTAGCAATTTCTTTGTTTTTATGTTTTCTGTTTAGTTGCATTACTTAATTATAATTGATTCCTGATGCTGCTATCGAGCTAGGACAGCACTAACGGCTCCGGGAAAAACAAAGCTGGAGGACTGCATGTCTACATGAACAGCTGGTACACTGCCACGGACACAGCAGACAAATTCAGCTCTCCTCCTAATGGTGAAGTGCTGATAGTAGAAATTACGGCCAAATATGTACTTCCTTCTCCCCCAAAACACACACACACGCATGCACACACTCACTCACACACGCACACACACACACACCAGTACACAAAGTTATTAATAACCAGCTAAAGGCATATCCAGATGGGGTGATGATTGCAGCTGGGGACTTTAACCACACTGATCTTAAGACAGTCATGTCTGCAAGAATGTAAACTTCCCTACGAGAGAGTGTAACATCGTGGACCAGACGTAGATAAACATACCAAGGCAAAACAGTGTGCACACTAGGGTAATCACATCGACCAATATGTATAAATACATACATACATATTTTACATTCATACACATGCGCACATACAGTACAATGAAATTGAAACACCTCGTCAATACTGCTTGAGGTTTCACACCCATGTAATTCTTTAGGAGCCTGCACAGTATTGCCACCTAATAAAACTGACCACAAATTTTAAGTACAAATGCAATGAAACAGCATCAATACAAACAAACTGTCATGCCCTGAATGTTCCGATCTTCTTGTGTGCTACTTCATGTGGAATCCCCGTGGTATCAGCTGTTCCTAGTTGTGTTTAATTAGTCCTGTGTATTTATTTTTCTGTCAACGTTTCCCCTGTCCAGTCATTGACGTCGTTGTATGTTCTTGAGTGTGTTTTCCAAATTTAAACCCAGTATTCACCCGACTCCTCAGCTCCTGCTCTTCTTTCCCCAGTCCGTGCCTGTTCGTGCATGATAGAATAACCGGACTCCAGAAGAAGACACCTTGTCTCACTGAGGCTGAGTACTGTACCTCAGTCTGATCAATGAAGTAATCCATTGCCTAAGACAACCATAGGTCCAGGAGAACCCCAGGGCTAGAGCCCTTGCAGTGCGGTCGAGAGATATTTTAAACGAGATCTCCCCGTCAGAAGACCCACGCCGCACGAGAGGAGTTGTGGCAGAACCTGGCCCAGGTAAGAGGCAGGGTCGCAGAAAATGAGGCGCACCAGTCAGCCGCACCGACCGAGGAGCTTCCCACTCCAGGGCTTTCTGTTTCTTCAGTTTTTGTAGCCCCCGTTCGGAACATATCCGCTTCAGTATCTGCTCCCGTTCCTGTGACTCCAGTTCCAGCTCCTGTGGTTCCAGTTCCCATGACTCCAGATCCCGTGGCTCCTGATCGAGTCCTTGTTTCCCCGGTTCCTGATACAGTTCCTGATTCTCTGGTTTCTGTTCCTGAGGAGATCTCCGATCATCTGACCATCACTCCTCCCCCCTCAGTAGAGATGGAGGAGGAACTCAAGTGGGACCCCTCGAGAATTACCCTGACTCCTGCCCCAACGAACCCTGCTGGAGTGATGCCCCGACCACCACCCCGTCATGGCAAATTCCAGCTAGGACCCTGTCTCTCAATGAGAGGACACTTACACCGGGGTCAGATCCTGCCTGCCCTGCTCATGGGTTTGCCTTTGGTCCTCCTTGCTTCTGTCTGGCAGTCACATTTGGTTCCCCCAGCTCCTGCTCAGCTGTCGCTTGCGGTCCCCCTAGCTCAAGCTCAACGGTCGCATGTGGTTCCCCCTGTGGTCACTCGTCGGTCACCTGCTGTCCCATTTCCAACGTCTCGTCGGTCACCTGCGGTTCCCTCAGCTCCGCCTTGTCGGTTCGCCATTGCCTGCGGTGGCTTCTACTCTCTCCTCACCACCTCTGGTGTCTCCTTCACCTTCCTCCTCACCTCCTTCAGTAGTCCCTCCGCCTCCCTCCTTCCCTCCTCTGGTGTCCCGTCTGCCTCCTGCCTTGTGATCTCCGAGGGTCACTCTGGCTCCAGCCTCGCGGTCTCCTGTGGCCCCTACTACTCCTGCCTTCCACCCGCTAGGATTCCCTCCAGCTCTCTGGGTCCCCCCCCGCTTTGGTTCTTTGTCACCTGGTTGGGATCCCCTTGCAGGTGGTTCGCGTGCTCCCTTTCCATCCATGGTTCTCCCTTGCTCCTGCCTGGTCCCTTCCCTTCTTTGGTTGGTTTTCCCCCTGTTGGTTTTGTGCCCCCTGGTGGTTCTGTCCCTTTGGTCAGTTTGTCCTCTGGTGTTGTCCCTTCATGGTCCCCCTCCTTGGTGTCCATGGGTTCTGTGTTCCCTGTGCTTTGTCATTTGGTGTCTTGGTTGGTGTTTTTGTCCATGTTTTGCGTGTCGGTCCTGTTCTGGTTGCCCCGTTAATGTTTTGTCACATGTTTCCCCAGGTGCTGTCCAGTCGTGCCTTGCATTTCGTCGTGTCCCCTGTTTGATCCCCTCAGGCACGCCTGGAGTGCACGCCTTTTGGGGGGGGGTTCCTGTCATGCCCTGATCATTCTGACTCTCTTGTGTGCCATGCCCCCTTATCTACCTCATGTGGAATCCTCATGCTATCAGCTGTTCCTAGTTGTGTTTAAACTAGTCCTGTGTATTTAAGTGTAATTTAACGTTTCTCCAGTCTGGTCAGTGATGTCGTTGTATGTTTTTGGGCATGTTTTCCAAAATTAAACCCTGTGTTCACCCGACTCCTTGACTCCTGCTCCTCTTTCCTTGCTCTGTGCCCATTCGTGCATGACATAAACCAGTCCACTGCTACTTTGGATGTTGGACTGCCAGAAAAGGTACAATAACCGTAAATGTTGTTTATTCGTTATAATATTTTTTGTCCTTATAACTGCTAGATACACTAATCATCAATGCCATAAAATTATCTACCTGCTACCTGCTAAGTGTTTGTAAAAATGTTTAGGCTAAAAACTGGGTTTATTTTACGTTGAATGACGGCGCTATGTTCATGCATGTTGTTCAGACACTGGTTGTTGACCAGTGTTATTACTGTAAACTAAAACTGAAATGAAAACTGAAATTAATAAAAAAAAAATCATTAACTGAAATAAAAATGAAGCTGGGGAACTGGGAAATGATTCACTTCCATAATGCACATCCTAAAACAGTCAGCATCTTGTCTAAAGCACAGCGAGTGATTATATGTGCATGTTAATACAGTATAAACCCCCTGGACCACTGCAGGCAATAATTTGGTGCAAGTGCAATATTCACCAGGGCTTCAGATGTCGGGCGAAACATTTGTCCGGTTACTGAATTTTCAGTACTGTACGGACATTTATTTACACCCACAATTTGGTAAGCAGATTAATAGTGCACCTAAAATATTAATGAGAGGCGCATTATGATGTCCAAAAGTTAGCAATGCCTATAAATTTGGCGTATTGCTGTTTAATAAACATGTCAGACTTGAAACTGCAAAAATACCACCATCCCACTGGTGCCTTTTTACCTGGTTAACCACAGTATCTGCTCTTTTAAGATGTTGTGACTGCTGAGCTGTCCCTCTCTTCATAACTTCCATAATTTAACAAAAGTCACATGTGGTGCGCTTTGCTAACTTTATGTTTAAAAAACACAAGGATATGCCGAATTTATACAGATTCCTAACTGTCAAGCCCAGCTTGTACGATCCTCGTGTGTGCCACGCCCCCCTGATTATCCACGTGTACTTCCCTGATTGTACCCAGCTGTACCCTGTTATCTTGTCTATTTCAGTCACCGTCTTGCCTCAGTTCAGTGTCTGTCATTGATGTTCGTTAGCTCTCATATGTCCTGCCCCTGAATAAATCCCCGTTTTCCCCGAACGTCGCCTGCTTGCCTGCTTTTCGCTGGCGCGCCTGCCCGTGCGATCACCCGTCTCACCGCCGAACGTGACAGAATGACAGACCGTAAGGACAAGTTATCTTCCGTAGCTGAGGAGGATTACCTCAGTTGCGTCGACCAGGTGCTCTTTTGGCTTGCCCAGCCTGGCATCCGGGAGGATCCCCCAGCGTGGGACCTCGTGAGCTGAAGCTGGGATATCCTGGATCAGCTGTCTCTGGAAGAGGACACGGACCTTGCGGAGGAGGTGCGCGGAAACTTCCGGCGGGTGGCCGAGCTCCGGATGGAGCGGTACATCGCGCCGGGTGAACCGGGGACTATCCTCCCGCCGTCCGTCTTTACGGACTTAGCGCCGCCTCCCAGCACCACCGTGCACCGGAGAAGGAGGAAGAAGAGAAGAGACCCTGCTTCTCTTCCTGAAGGTGATTGGGAGTGCTTCCCGATCACCACGGAAGTCCCCAGTGCTGCTAAGCTGCCTCCCTGGGCAGCTTGCATTTGTACTCCCTGTCCGGAGAACACGCTGGGCCGCTGCGTAGCCTGAGCAGCCGCCTCCGCTGCTTGCTTTAGCTGCCTGGCCTGAGGAGCTCCCTCCGCTCCTGCCTCCTGCGCAGCCCGAGCAGCCGCCGGCGCTGCCCGAGCAGCCGCCCCTGCCTGCGGCTCCAGCGCCCGAGCAGCCCCCCCTGCCTGCGGCTCCAGCGCCCGAGCAGCCCCCCCTGCCTGCGGCTCCTGAGCAGGTGCTCCCTCTGCCTGCGGCTCCTGCGCCCACACCCGAGGCGCTCCCTCTGCATGCAGCTCCCACTCCCGCGCCCACACCCGAGGCGCTCCCTCCGCCTCAAGTGACTGTGCTCCCTGTGGCTCCTGTTCCTGGTCCCACTCTACTTCCTTCTACCCCAGTGACCATGACCCCTGTGACCCCTCTGCCCTCGCCCCGGCGAGCTCGACCCCGGCCAAGGGCCCTGATGTCTGTGTCTCATAAGGGGAGAGGACACAGGTGCAGGGATGGGGTACCACCCACCCTGCCCCCTGGCTCACCCTCCCTCGCCTGCACTGGGGCTCGGCCGGCGCCTGCGGGTCCTGGCCCTCCGGGTCGGCTGTCGCCTGCGAGTCCCCCTCCACAGCCTCGTCGCCCTGTCTCGCTCCCTGCTCCGGTACCTCGTTAGTCGCCTGCGGACTCCCCTGCTGCGGCTCCTCAGTCGCCTGCGGTTCCATCCGCTCCGGCCACCTGCTGCGGCTGCCCCCCTCTCCTTGCCCTCCCCATGGTCCCCTCCTGCTCTGGCCGCCTGCGGCCCCTCCGACGGCTCCCCGTCTCCCGCTGGGGCTCCCTCGGGCTCCCCTTTGTTCCCCCTCCTTCTCTCCCTGGCCTCCCATCTTTTCCCTCCTGTCTCCGTTCCTCATCCCTTTGTTCTTCCCGTCCCTGCTCCTCATCCTCCCTCTGTTCACTCCTGGCCCTTTTGTTCCACCTGTTCCCTCTCTGTCCCCATTCCTGATCCGCCTTCCCTGTCCTATGTCAAGTCCTGTCCTACTTCCTGTCTCTCTGTCAGTTTTGTCTGTCCGTTCTGTTCCCTGTGCCCCATTAATGTTTCTGTTCTTCTGTTCCAGGTCCCGTTTCCCTCGTCTCGTCCGTCGCCTCCCCTGAGGGGGGAGGGGTTCTGTCATGCCCAGCTCGTACGATCCTCGTGTGTTCCACGCCCCCCTGATTATCCACATGTGCTTCCCTGATTGTACCCAGCTGTACCCTGTTATCTTGTCTATTTCAGTCCCTGTCTTGCTACAGTTCAGTGTCTGTCATTCATTTTCGTTAGCGTCAGTAGAGGTTACTTGCTCCCATTTGTCCTGCCCTTGAATAAATCTCCGTTTTCCCCGAACATCACCTGCTTTTTGCTCGCTCACCTGCCTGTGCGATCACCCATCTCACTGCCGAACGTGACACTAACTTTTGGGCATCACAATATATCTCCAATTGTGGGCATAGGTAAATATCTGTATAGTGCCAAAAAGCCGGTGTCCATTATCTAAAACCCTACAATGACAGTATGTACCTATCAAAATAAAATTAAGTAAGACAGTCTGTTTGATTTTTGAAAGAAAACTTATTGTTTACATTACTTGAAACATCGGTATAATAGCTGATAGATTAATCAATTAAAAAATAGTCATTAGTGGCAGCCCTATTGATTATGTCACTATATCATATGACATGGCACAGCCCTACAGAGTGTAGCACGGGGGTGGGTCAGTCATAGTTTGAGCCGCAATATTATGAAATTCTTCTATATGGGCACGTCACTGCCAAGGACTACCGAACCATTCTGGAGGACCGTGTTCATCCAATGGGTTAAACTATGCACCCTAAGGTGGTACCGTGTATCAGGATGATAATACACCAATACACACAGCAAGATTGCTGACAGAAGGGTTTGATGAACATAAAAGTTGAGCATCTCCCATTGCCTGCACAGTCATCAGATCTGAATATTATTGAGCCACTTTGGGGCATTGAGTGGAATGAGTGAGTCAGGAAACGTTTTCCTCCAGCAGTATTATGTAGTGACCTGGCCACTGCAAGAAAAATGCCTCACAATTGCTATGGCCTCTGTGTGGGACTTGTATCTGTCATTCCCAAGATGGATTGATGTTGTATTGGCCACAAAAAGAGGCTCTACACCATACTAATAAATTACTGTGGTCTAAAACCAGGTGTTTCAATTTCATTGTCCAAACCATTTATACGTAAACATACACATGCACACGCACACACAAGTGAAAATAAACAAAATGTTTTTTAAATCCTTGCAATGCAAATATGTATAAAATACCTTGCTGCCTATTTCTGGTACAAAAATCCTGAGATCGCAATGGCCAAAACAAATTCAATATGAACATATAACAGATGTAAAAACATGCTGATATACTCACATGGGAATAGTACTACAATCATTGGAACTATCAATACAGTTAGCATTTCTTTGCTCACTGTGGCTGTGAAATATTTCATGAGGTACACGCCAACAGCAACTGCAATGAGGAAAGAATACTGTCAGTCATCATGGAATTCATGCCAGATACAAAAACCAATGCATTTAAAACCCTGCACTGCACAGGGGCTCTGGGTCTGAATCCCATTTTGGACATTGGGGAAGTGAAAGTACACATACATACACACACATAAAACGATAACAATAATTAACACAATATAATGTTCCTCTATATCAATACAACAAATGCTCAATAAAAATATTATATAATTTGAGACCCAATGTGTTGCCAGTAACACGCTTTGCATCACAAGGAAATGAGGACCAGCAATGGGGCACAAGCACAGACACAGCCATAAAAACACAAGTGAGGATTTTATTGAACAAATGAGAGAATGCAATAGGGTAGTCAGGCAGACAACATAGTCAAAGCAACCCATCCAATCAGGGTATTCCAGTGAAAACCAAAATGAAAGAATATATCATGACCTGCTTGTATAATCCTCCTGTGTGCCACGCCCCCTCATTTGCGACATTGTGGCCAGCTGTTTCGTGTTATTTCTGCTAAGTCTTGTGCATTTTAGTCTGCGTCTGAGTCTGTTTCCCCAGTCCTGTCATAGAAGTGTTTCACCGTGTTGTGCTCACCCAGCATTAAAACCCTTTGTTTTGGATCTCTGTGTGCCTGACCCTGATTCCCCGTTTCCTTTTCGCTCGCCCTGCACTTGTCATCACAGTATGACAGGACAAAATGCAAGTCCGCTTGCCAACAGCCAGCACGTCGGTGTACTGGCTAAACCAGCCCGAGGTTCGAGAGGATCCCGTGGCTTTGGGCTTAGCCTGCTGGAACAGGACTCTCCTAAGGGAGATGATTCCGCCCGAGAACGAGGTACACAATAACCTCCGGCAGCTGGTGCAGCGTGTGACTGAGAGGAGGACCCAACTAGTCGCGCTGCATGAGGCAGAGGTTGTGGAGCCGCTGTCCATCCTTCCGGAGATGGTCAAACCTCCCACGACAGCCACGAACCAGAGGAAGAAGAAGCACACAAGCCAGAGAGGTTCTTTCCCTGCCGGGTCTCGGGAAGAGCCTCTCCCAATTCTAAACCCCGCAGTGTTTGCGCAGGAGTTCACTTCCACTGACTTGGAACGCTTTTCTGCAGCTACCCCACCAGGATCAGCAGCACACTCCTTGACTGGGACATGCCTGGATCTTAAAGGGGTCAGGTCTTTTCGGGATGCCATTCCGTGGGTCTCAAAGGCTTTTAAAGGGACAAAGCCTGTCCCTGTGCTGCCTGACCAGCCTGTTCTGCCCTTGCTGCCTGACCAGCCTTTACCTGTTGTTCCTGACCCGCTAGTCCCAGCAGCCGGTGCGCCGCCCATGCCTGTGGCTGTGCCCGAGGCCCCTGCTGTGGCTCCTGCACCGCCCGAGGCCCCTGATGTGGCTTTTGCACCGCCCGAGGCCACGCCTCCGCCTGCTGCTGCGCCCGAGGTGCTGCCTCCGCCTGCTGTTGCGCCTGACGTCCCAGCCCGGGCTCCACCCGTGCCCAATGTCCCGGCTCCACCCATCCTGTTTCCTGTCCCAGTTCCCTTGACCCAAGTCTCTGAGGTGATCCCGGACTTTTTGAACACTGCTCCTTCCCCTATGATGGAGGAGGAACTCGAGTGGGACCCCTCAGGGATTTCCCTGATGGCCCTAATGGACCCTTCGGGTGAATCACCCCAGCCATCACACCAGCGTGGTGAATCCCGGTTGGGGCTATACCTTTCAGTGTCCCGAAGTGGGAGACGACACAAACGCAGGGGTCGGGTCCTGCCCGCCCTGCCCCCTGGCTTGTCCTTGGTTCCCCTGGCTCCTGTTTAGCGTTCGTCTGCGGCGCCTCCTTGGCCGCTTATGGTCCTGACTCTGCCGCTTCGACGGTCGCTGGCAGGCCTCCCCACGCCAACTCCTCGGTCGCCTGTGCCTTCACCGGCTGTGGCGTCTCCTTTGCCTGTGGCGACTCCTGCTCTCTCCTCCCCTTTGCCGGTCGCCCCTTTGTCACCCTCCTTGCCTTCATCACCTGTCCCTCCGCCTTCCTCCTCAGCCACTCCGACGCTCCCTCCTGCTCCCTCCTGGCGTCTGCCGAGGGTCCCTTCGGCTCTGACCTCGTGGTCGCCTGCTGTTCCTTTGGCTTCTGCCTTCCATCTGCCAGGGACCCCTTGTGCTCCCCATTGTCCTCCGTCCTTTCTCTTTCAGCATCCTTATTTCGTCCCTTCTATGTCTGCTCTTTGTCCCTCGGGGTCTCCTCTGTTCACTCCTGGTCTTTTTGTTCCTCTGTTCTCTGTGCCCTCTGTGTCTCCTTTCCTGGTCTGCCTGTCTGTGTTCCCTGTTTTGTGTCAGGTATTGTCTGGGTTCCTGTCCCTGTGCCTATTCTGTTCTTCTTGTCCTTTGCCTCCCCGGAGACGCGCCCGGAGTGCGGGGAGGGGGGGCCGGGGGTCTGTCATGACCTGCTCGTACGATCCTCCTGTGTGCCACGCCCCCTCATTTACCACGTGTGCAATCCCGATTGTGGCCAGCTGTTTCGTGTTATTTATGCTTAGTCCTGTGTATTTCAGTCTGTGTCTGAGTCTGTTTCCCTAGGTTGAAGTCCTTCGTGCTAGTTTGCCATCTGTCTTTTGTTGTATGTATTCCCCGACAATAAAGCCCTCATTTTCCTGACTACCCGGACTTTTCCTGTTCTGAGTCTTCTCCATCCCCACACGGCATGACAGTCCACAGAAAAATTGCAGGAAGAATGTGTGTGTCTTCTCAACGTCGAATAAAAAAACCTGTTCAATTTCTACATCTACGTGATTTGAGAAATGTGAAATGCTGTTTGGCAAGTGTTTATGTTCTGATGATAAAGAATAGTTTAAAACCACAATTAACCAACTGGTTTCTTCAAATTTCTCTTAGGAAGAAATATTAATTAATAAAATTAATTTAAACTGGAAAGAAATAATGATTTGACAATATTCGTACTAATTATCAATATTAATTGATATTACATTTTATTGTGAAGACATTCTTAGCCATACTATCCAGTCCTGTGACCAGCTTAATTTCACTATCCTTGGTTATGAAATCAGATACTGGAAAAGCTGCCCTTTCATTGTGCCCCACATACAGCATGTAGTGTTATTTCTAAAATTATTTGGGGTTCCGTCACACATGCAAATTTAACGGTTAGAAATAAAGTAAAAACATAATGCCTGTAAATAATTTGACTGAAAAGTGGCATTAGTGACTGCTCTTCCATAACTAAAAGAGCAGTATGACTGCACACATTATTTTAACTTTTTAAAATGGAGTTTGTGGTGTTATTCGAATAATCATTTATTGAACTGCACACACAGAAGCTGAGAGAGAAATCAATTTTATCAATTAACTGGAATTTTTGCTTTAGAATTACGTGTAAAAATACTAAAAACATGCATTTATTTTAGCAGCACAACAATTGTGATCTGGGTTATACTGATTCATTAGTCAATCATCTCACTTTAACATAGTTGAGGGCGGATTAGTCAGGACATGCTTTGGTCTGGCTCCAGAGCAGGGCCAGTCTGACATGCTTTCAGAAAAGCAATTTATGCATACATGCACGGTCCAACTCAGGAATTTATGCCAAAACTTCCTGCAAGGGATGTCTTCAACATTATGTTATTTTGATAAAGTATTAATTTTAAAATTTACATTAGAAAAGTCCTTAGGTTCTTACAACAATTTCATTGCTTCAAAGGCATTTGAATTAGCAATTACTTTGAAAATATGTATTAGCCTAAAAAACTATGAAATGTAGTTTTTTAAATGTTCAAATGGTGATTCCCATTTAGTCGCATCAGTTACTCATAGAAAAAAAACAAATAGGCGGTTACATTTTTGATAAATAGTAATGTCAAATTGGAACCGTGATGTAGACTTGAAACTAGACTGACTCTAATTTTGTCATTGTGAACATCTCTGTCTTTTACATTAAAATATAGAAAATAAGCTCCTGTACATAATGCCTGTTTAGATATCTTCAGATTGTAAAAGAAACAGATATTCATGAACATGGAAACATACTTACTTGCAAATGAAATATAGATAATCAGAAGAACAGCTATGCCGCCCAGCACTTTCTTAAATGTGCTCAGTGTTATGTTCCCCTGAAGAAAAACGTAGCCAACTGAAATGAGGTAAGAACAGGATTAGGCTGCGAGAAGTTCATGCTAGGCACATGTACATACTGTAGGTTAGGGTGTGTCCAGATCATAGAAGTGTAAGATGGGACATCTGAAACTACCCTAGTTTACGGTGTAAATGTAGACTGGTGGGGTCTGAATGAAAGATCTGAGGATCTATGAATTTGAAGTAGTTAACAAAGTCACTTGTATCTGTACATCTCCATACAGGATCTCATTTCTCAAGTTAACCTAATTGGATGGGAGAATAATATCATATGGTTGACATGATGACATGATGTATGAAGAGTATAAAGATGTGGGTAATTATTATGTTCGGGGGGGGGGTGGATCCAGAATTAACCACAGGTGACAAGGTTTACATTACAAGCCTCATCTCTTAACTCCAATTTTTTGTTTGGATCTGATTTCGCTATTTTGACGGTTCACATTCATACTCACATTTCACCTGTATCATTAGTTTTCCAGGGTTATTTAATTGTGTTTTACATCTGTTTAATGAACAAAGAAACATTTCTGTAGCCAATTCTGCCCCTGACCTCTAAAAGTACTTACCTTGCAAAGAAACTGTAAAGATTATTGTAGCTATAAACACACCAACAACGTATCCTAGTACTACTTTCTCAGCGGTGTATGTGGAATAATTTGTTGTAAACTCAATGACTGCAACTGAAAAGAAGTAAGAGCAGAGTCAGTCATGACAAAATACATGGCACAAAAACAGATGCTCAGTGGTCCTATATAAGGCAGTTTAAAATGGGTTATAAAAGTAATGCTTCTTATTCAATGCTGCAAATTATACTTTCAAACACCTATAGAGTAACTGTAAATAAGAATAAGAAATAATTCATTTGGATAGTCCACTCACACAAGGTATAGAGAGTATTTGTAGTATTTCAACAGCTTATTAGTTGACAGTCAACAATTCATATAACATTGAGTAGTCAAATTCAATTGAATTATTTTAGAAATGTAAAGGCATGTTCATTAATTATATTTATACTACGGGACCGTTGAATGCTTGAATCTGATTGGCTGACGAACGTTCTGAGGTGTGTAATTATTTTCAGGGAAACGCATGGCGAACGTACTTCCAGGCAGCTTTCTTGACCGTATTACAGTTCCATATCACTTCGCATAGTTAACTGTAATAACGGAAATTAGCATACAGTACCTATACAGCACACAGGACTAACAAAAACAACAACATGACAGACAATTTTCCGAAAGTAAATTTTAATACTTACGGTGAATATGAAACTTTCAACAACTGGGCTGCAGCAGTACTAGTTAGCCTAGTGTACCAACTTAAAGGCTACACATGACATTTCTCACTAGCGAGGTAATAACAGCGCTGCATCTTAAAGCAGACTTACAGTTTAGAGACGGTGCTTCAGAACACTGTTGAGGGACACACAGAGGAAGCCTAATTCATACAAGCTCTCTCTCTCTGTTTCTCTTTCTCTGTGTCTCTGTCTCTCTCGCTCTCTTTCTAATAACTTCATTATTAACTGCATTAGTCTGCTATCAACGGCTCAAGCCTCCATTGCCAGCTTTAAAATGACGTTTTGGAAATAGCAAAAGAGTCGTTGGATGAGACGCGGAAGAAATAATCCTACTCACAATGGCGATTTAAGTAGAAAAAAACCGGACGAATCCCTTGAAATATATCATCTGATTGATGTCATGAGGTGTGGCAACCGTAGTATAAGCGGAATAATTGACTCCGGACCGTTAAATTATTAGAAAAATAATGCATACTATCCACTCCGCTTCACGTCGTGGCCGCATCACCACCTCGGGTGTGCATTATTTTCTAATAATTCAACGGCCCGTCGTCAATTATTCCTTACATATAAAGTTTGTAACCCGGGTGGGTGGGGTCCTTGATTATGTTGCTAACCTTCCTACATAGTTGGCTAACATAAACATTGTTCATATCTGGGAGCTTGATACCCACGATCCTCCATCTTAACTATCCAGGCCAAGTCTCTCCGGTTCCCTGCAGTGCAGCTGGAGTACCACACTGTAGCACCGCAGCAGAGAATGCTCTCTATTGTGCTCCTGTAGAAGTTGACAAGGGGCTGAGTGGGAAGTCTGACTTTTTAGTGTTCTTAAGAACAAAAGTCTCTGTTGAGCTTTCTTTGGTGTTAACAATTCATTTCAGATCTCCAGGAATTTCATGTCGTTAACCCTCTCCACTTCCTCTCCACTTATGTGGAGGGGGGAGGCGTAATTTTCCTGGCTCTCCTGAAGACCATGACAATCTCCTTTGTCTTGGATGTATTCAAGACAAGGTTGCTATCTGAGCACCACTGTATCAAGTGTTGCACCTCCTCCCTGTAGTGGGTCTCATCGTCTCCTGTTATCAGTCCCACTGCCGTGGTGTCATCTGCAAATTTCACTATGGTGTTGGAGGTGCGGATGAGTGTGCAGTCATGTGTGAATAGGGTGAAAAGGGCTGGGCTAAGGACAGAGCCCTGTGGTACTCCTGTGCTCAGTGTGAGAGTGGATGATATGCGGTTTCCCACCCCAATATTTTGTGGTCTGTTGGTGAGAAAGGTCAGAATCCATGAGCAGAGAGTGGTGGTTAGCCCCAGGTTGGTGGGCTTGGTAATCAGTTTGTGAGGGATTATTGAGTTGGTGGAGCTGAAGTCAATAAATAACATTCTGCCGCATGTGTCGGGATGCTTCAGATGAGACAGGGCAGCGTGAAGTGCGACTGAAATTGCATCTTCTGTTGACCTGTTTCCCCGGTAAGCAAACTGTAAGCACACTTAAAAACTTACATGTGCCTAAGTAAATGATAAAGATTCCACATCCTAGTCCGTGAGCCTGATCTTTAATCTTCCTTGCTATACCTGTAAAACAAGGAGTTTTATAATGAAACAATGCAGGAATGTCATATCTCACACTTAACATCACGGGTCACCTAATTAGCCCTAATTAATGGTAAAACAATTAGTGCTGTCAGAGAGCTTTTTTTCAAATTTATATTGCCATCCATTAAAGGTTTCATCAAAACATGTATCAATCACATCTAGTAAAATATATAACAGTTTAAAGCATACAAAAGATTTTCTGTTGCAATTTAAAATTTTGTTTAAATGATTTTATAGTAATTGTTTAAAAATAATCTTACTCTGCAACACAGAAATTGAGAAATGGAGGGTGACCCACATAATGTAGCCCTACACATAAATTCTATTTGTGAAAATGTAGGGGTACTTACAGTATGTGGGTCACCCTGTGTTAATTATTCTGCATTTCTTACATTTTATTTTCCTCATTTTCTTAGTAAACATGTTGCTTGTCACCATTTTTCAGTGTATGCAGGAAATATAAGGAAACCATGGAAACAAATGAAAGTGTGTACACATACCAGTAAATAAATCACGTGGCATCAAATTAAACAACATGAGGACATTCAGCAGACTGATGGAGGTACAAGTAACGGCCTCTTCTGTGGATCCTAAGAAGAAAATTGTTATATTAGGTAAAACTGTCTACAGACACATTAAAAAAATTGTTCTCTAGTCCAGCATGCCAGTTTTTCCTGTTTGAATCTCTTTTAAAAATTTTCATCTGCTGAATGTTCCGGTAGATTTTGCTTTATCTACAATAGACAGTTTGTTGGTCTCTGTTTTAGAAGCATGTATAACACATGGGTAACCTAAGCTTTGGCAGTGCTGCAGAGTTAACCTTCCCTGCCTGGGAAATACGAATTTCAAATATTTTTCATATTCTGAATATTCAATGGAATCTATTTTTTAACCTCCTTCACATTAACAATGAGCACGTCTCAGGTATGGAACTTTACATAGAAACGTAAGACTTGAGGTAACTTGGTTTCACCCCATACACAGTGTTAAATCCGAATAATGCTTGTGGAAGTACCCTACTGGATAAAATAACATCAAGTTTGTAGGAATCCATTGGTTCTTGCACAACTTATCTTGATCGCCTTCGAGGAAATGTAAGATGAAATACACAATAATATCCTTAAATCAATAAAGTACCATCTCAATGCTGACACATATAATGACAACCTCAGCTAAACTTCCCGATTGTGCTTCTTCCAGTCAGCACTGGGATTAATGAAGTAACACGGCTTGTCCTACCTTAGAGTAATTCAGGAATTCATAAGCTGGATGGTTGTTAACTTTTGACAAACATACCACGGTAAACAGTTCTGAAACCAACAAGTTTCATCTGTCAGCAAGATACAAAAGCCTAGAATGTTTATTGGTTGGTTCACCTGCAGGTGGGAGTCTTGGTATACCCTCCCCCATTCCTCATTGCAGTTACATACCAGTTAGTTACAGTTTTACTTGGTTGCTTTGGACAAATTCTCAAATGAAAATTGTATTTCTCACAACCACATATATCTGCATATATATTTCTCACCCTTAAGCCAGTTTCTCACAACAGAATGTAATTTCATGTTGTTTTTATTAATTTACATATGATTTAGTTTCAGCTCTCATAGGATTTAGTCCAAAAATCTGTTGTATTAGTCATGTTGCCAAAACAATATATGCGCTTCTCATTTGTTTACTTGTACTCTGCAAAATAGTTAAACATATGTGCATCACATACAAAAATGTTAATGCAGTGGTCAGAAAGGTTCCTTTAATGATGAACTGTATAGTATAAAAAGAGAGGTTTCGTTGGATGATAAAAACAGCAACTGCTTGTCACCAGCCACACATTCATGTTTCTTTACTCACTGCAATGGATGCTACCTGTGATAACATCCCGACAAATTCTTGTAGAGTGTGGCCGACGCACACAAGATTTTTTTTTCCCTTGGTGTAATGCAAGCGAGCATATCAGATGTGATGTAGATGAAAATATGTGGACAAACAAGCAGGAGCAACAGGATAACATATGATGTATAGTTGACCTTCTTCATTCCAACATAACTACCTAAGACACTGTGCAAATTTTTACTGTAACATGATTTTTTTAAGCTTCCAGATATAGAGAAATGATAATGAAGTAAATTGAGGAAACTGATCCATTTTAATTCTTAAAATACTTCCATGGTATATTTTGACTAAACATTTTGACTAGTATGACTGTAGGTAATGATACAAAGATTTCACATTTTAGAAGGCACTGACTGAATGGCAGACAGCTGCCTTTTGAAACATAAATGAATTACTTAATTTTGCTGGTTATCCAAATTATTGTGCTGCAATGGACAAATGGTTTTGGGAAATGTGCAAGCAGTTGAAAAACCTCAAGACTCTTTAAAGAAACTGTCCAAAGCGACGAAAAAAAACTGTAAAGGCCTGGTTTTGTTATTCTCTTGTTAACTACCCTGGGTAAGAGTCGCCCGTATTTTTTCAGGAGGTATAAACCTATATTTATTACATCCTTCAAGAAATGAGAGCAAATGTCATCAGTAAGTACTTCCATGAAATTTTTCCTTTAAGGCTCTTTATACTAGGCTTGGGTGACATAATTTTTCATACTATCATATCTTCCAGACATTTTTATCAAGACATATGGTACTTTAATGGCATTTTGTGTTGGTGATGTACAAGTCACACATTTACTAAGGAAAACCCTGGCCCCTCTTGGAGCTGTGGCTACCAATTTTCACTATACTTATGTAACCCTGTGAGAGATGGTATTAAGACTTATTTATTTTATGTATCTGTTTCATTGCTTAAATTAAGTTTTTTGTAAATTTGGGTTACCCCAGAATTTAAGGGGTTAAATTCTGTTTCGGGCAGATGTGTCTCTGGTCATGTGAGAGGGGAGGAGAATAACGGCGGGAAAGGAGGGTCGGACAAAGGACCCCGGAGCAAGGTGAAGCGTGTGTGCGCAGGGGACGGACAGTTTCCAGCTACGGAAAAAAAGGGATGGACCGGCTTATCTGAGAGCCTACTCCCAGGAGCTGCCTCGAAGGAGATAATCCAGACAGTGCCCCAAGTTACCGGAGAAGCTTGGGGTTCCTCCGGCACCGAATAAGCGCCGACTCACTGCGCCAAAGCACAGAAACAGGCCTGCAGCGATTTTTTTTTCCATTTTCCCTTTTTGTCTTATTCCATGGACACAGGGTGGCATGTTTATTTTTGTGCTTTTGAAAATACTCAGTTATTTGTAATCATTGGGGTTGGCATATGTTTATATATTGCTTTGGTTGATTTATTATATATATATATATATATATATATATATATATATATATATATATATATATTATTTTTTTCTGTTTTTATTAACTTCAGGGTGTTTGCATTTGGTCGATTGTTAATTGTGTTATCTTAGAGTTTTGGATGGTAAGGAGGGCGACAGAAACAACAAGCCGGTGTGGGACGCACCCAGGGCCCCTTTCCTATAACTGCAGTGTGCAGGGAAAGGGTGCTACACTTATAAATACTGCCACCCTATTGTACATAAATCAGTTAGTATGTCCCCATTTTATAAACTCACCTTCAGTTACACCCCACAGGATGAACGCTATGAAAACCATGAAGGATGGAACTGTGATGTATAAACAGTGATACAACACAGGTTGTTTGCTTTCACCTATAAACAAAAAGTATACAAAAACTTAACCACATTCGATTTAACATCAGATGAGAGAGTTCATTCAAACTTCAACATTTGCATTTAGCAAGTGAACCCCTGCAGCATAAGTGGTAATTAGAAACGGATGCGATTTTAAATGATAGAAGAGACATTCCATAGTGATTCAGCAGATCTTTGACCGGTGATTTACTGGCTGGATTTGGAATTAAGGCCAAATATGAATTAAAGTCACTTACCTGGTAGTTTTAAATGCCTTAGAGAGAAAGCTGTGATTAGCACTACAGGCGTAACAGCAAAACACAGCACTAAAATCAACCAGTGCAGGGATGAATAGCCTAAAAAAAAATCAAATTTCATTAAGCATTTTTCAAAAACACATGTTGCTTAGCATACTGTACTTTAACTGACACAAAAGGCATGCAACATGAGCATAAGCAACTCATGCAACCCGTCAAGTCATTTCCTAAATTGAAGCACAAATCTTCACCTTTCTCAGATGGGTGTTATTTCAGAGATATTTTCACCTCATACTGAAAAAAGACATTTTAGTACCCAAAGGAAAATGATTTTAAGTGTATTTTGACATTGAAGTCATACAGCGAATCCTCAAGGTCAGGGGACACAAAAAGGAAAGAGGAAATGGATAACAGGAATGATAGACACAAATCAGTCGGTAACAAAAGCTAAGGCCAGGAAGCCAGAATATCTGTCCTAGAACTAAGCAGTAAAGCAGACATCAAAGAAGTGGGATTCAAACTGAACAGGAAGGGTAGCAGGGAAAAACATCCTCACTAAACCCAAAGAAGGAGCAGCAGGCACACAGGGAGCAATCAAGACCGTTCAGTAGAAGCTCATAGCAACAGCACAGTGCAATTCAGTGTGTCAATGAAGGGAAACCAGAAAGAGGAGTGTGACAGAACTGAGCTAATACTCAGGAGAGGAACACCTGACAAAGGGAAGTAGCTCAGTCCAGCCTCAGAGTTATGTACAATTATTAACAGTTACTGCACTTTATTCCAGTGAAATTCATTCTGCCGTTCTAACATGAAGTAAAAATAAAAAATATGGTATGAAATCATCAATGTACCTATTTCAATACAGGATACAATAGAAACATAGTGCTCACAGGGACACTTAGCTCACTAAAAATGCTGCAATTTTATTGTTTTTATAATAAAAATCATTACTTTACTCATTTGATTGTTTACAAAAACATATCATGTTAGAAACAGCCAGAAATTTTAACTAAAAGATAAATTTCATGAAATTAGTTGCAAAAGAGCTTATAAAAAGCAAAAGATCTTTTATAAAGAAATATATTTTCTTTATTTTTTTTTAATTTTACAAAACAATATAGGTAATTTTTTTGTATATTACTTATTTTTAATAGCCTCAAATAGTTGCATGATATTCAGTACTGAGGCTTATCCAGGCTTGTTTTGCCTTCTCTTTCAGCTCAGACTGAAAGAACCCATTATAATGCATTATAAAGGTATTTATAGTGTAGGATCACACATGTACATATCACAGAGCTTAAATTCCAGGTGGCCTGAGACAAGGCCTACCCTGGTACGAGAGGTACTTGCTGGCCTAGGCAGCAAAGGGGGGTTCGTGACCCCCCCCCCCCCACACACACACACACACACACAAAGAACCACTTAAACACACACAGATAACAAGGGAGGCCAGCACTCCAACTTTTATTGCCCAAAGATTTAGGGATCTACAGACAGCAGTGGACCCCAAGGACAGGGGTCCCTCGACTTGGCACACAACCCCTCCTCAGACATCCTGCCTTACATACCACTCACCCAACAGACCAACACCTTTAAGAAGGTTTTTTTTAAGTTTGGCTTTTGTATATCTGTATATTTATTTATTCATGACTACTAGTCTCAATATACAGATTTGTATGTGTTTGTAAGTATTTGTATGGTTATGTTTGTATGTGTCCTAACTTTCAGAGATTCTTTTTCTTTGTTTGACAAACCCCCCCTTTTTCTACCATATTCCTCAGTGGCCTTATCTGATCTTTGTGGCCGTTTGCAAGCTATTTGAGTTCTACCATCCTATATTAACAGAACTGAATTAAGGTGTATATTATCCATTCTGAGGAGAAGGTCAATTGAGATAATTCATAGCAAGCAAAATATGTTCCCAGATGTGCAATTTAAATTGGTATTACTACAGACTAACGGCCACACCTATCTAAGGGTAAGATGTGCTATTTGAATGTGAATATGTCTGTATAAAGTGTAACATCTGTTGAGGTGCAACCCAAACCACCTGTACCATATACTGATGTGAGTCAGTGACATTCAAGATGTAAGTAATTGTTAATTAATTATTATAGACGGTATGAGGTGTGAACCGCTAGGCTGGTATGGCATGTTTGGTATCAAACTGATGGAAAATCACTCCTGATTCCAAATTTGGTCAGTGGTTACCATGAAAATGGATATATCAAAAGTTACACCAACTTAATGAAAATCATCAATAAAGGGGGAATCAGTCTAGTCATAAATCTCAAAAGGACTGATACAGACCCCCTTCTGAAAGCCCGCCAAATGGATGGTCAGTCATTGATCCAGGAGTCGAATTCCTGGTCATTCCTATTCATGAACTTTAGAGTATAAAACCTGGCACCTCAGAACAAAACTAGGAGGAGAAACAGAAGACCATCAACCCGAAGGGAGAGGGGAGAACAGAAAGACCATCAGCCCAAAGAGATTGGTGGAGAACGTCAGCCCAGGAGAAGAGAAGCCCACAAGAAGCCCTCCTGAAGCCTGAAGACCCAGCTGGACAGAGAACTGCAACCAAGACAAAGCTTCACAAGGAGAGAGAATCAAAGGGGCTCCACTCCAACAACTGCTGCAAACACCGCGCCTCCCTGAGTGCCATCACCCGTCAGCTCATCAGCCTCTGCAACCAACTGCCAAGACCCCCCCTGCCCCCCCCCCTTCCCCCCCCCCACTCTGCAACCAAGTAAACCAACTTCCTTTCATTTCTAACAACCTAAGATGTTCTGTTAATCTGCTATATGACTTTAGGGTCGTTTTTCCACAAACTGTGCTTGCTTTGCAGAACAGTATTTCTCTTTAAAAGGTTACTCATTTAAATCTAGTCATTGCATTTCCATAATTACATTGTTTGTGTCTATTCCGTTATTTCGTGTTTATTGTTTGTATTAAGTCTAATGTCTGTCTTATGTTAGTTGTAGGAATAAATGTATGTCTTTTACACAACTTCAGCCTCCGTTCATTGAGTGCTCACAATAGTCCCTGTCTGTGCGATCTGGCTACTACGCTCTGAAACCTCAAACTCGCCTGAAATATCGCGAGACATCGGCAGTGAGGGGAGCTTCACTACAGATCGTTTACATTACCTGGTGACGCAGCTCGCTGGACGAGCCTGCTAACCCAGGTTAAGTGATACTGGTTATTAATGAATTCCATTTAAGTCTCACATTAACAGACTCACGGGGATTCACAATTGAGTTTGGAGGAGCCGATCATTCGGCATAACAATTGGTTAATAATCCGCATTAAATAATAATTTATTAAAAGTTAATTAATTTCAAAACATGTTGGTGGAGATATTAAAATTTACCTGAGCTAATAATTCCTACAATAGTGCATTACAGAGGAGCTTCATAAAGCATTCATTATGCATAATACACATGGCTATGTGTTATGCCTTTTGATAAATACTTATAAGCATGTTTATAATGCTTTATACTACGGGACCGTTGAATGCTTGAATCTGATTGGCTGACGAACGTTCTGAGGTGTGCAATTATTTTCAGATAAACGCACGGCGAACGTAGTTCCAGGTAGCTCTCTTGACCGCATTACAGTTCCATATCACTTCGCATAGTTAACTGTAATAACGGAAATTAGCATACAGTACCTATACAGCACACAGGACTAACAAAAACAACAACATGACAGACGATTTTCCGAAAGTAAATTTTAATACTTACGGTGAATATGAAACTTTCAACAACTGGGCTGCAGCAGTATTAGTTAGCCTAGTCTACCAACTTAAAGGCTACACATGACATTTCTCACTAGCGAGGTAATAACAGCGCTGCATCTTAAAGCAGACTTACAGTTTAGAGACGGTGCTTCAGAACACTGTTGAGGGACACACAGAGGTAGCCTAATTCATACAAGCTCTCTCTCTCTGTTTCTCTGTCTCTCTCGCTCTCTTTCTAATAACTTCATTATTAACTGCATTAGTCTGCTATCAACGGCTCAAGCCTCCATTGCCAGCTTTAAAATGACGTTTTGGAACTAGCAAAAGAGTCGTTGGATGAGATGCGGAAGAAATAATCCTACTCACAATAGCGATTTAAGTAGAAAAACCGGACGAATCCCTTGAAATATATCATCTGATCGATGTCTTGAGGTGTGGCAACCGTAGTATAAGCGGAATAATTGACTCCGGACCGTTGAATTATTAGAAAATAATGCACACCCGAGGTGGTAATGGGGAGCCGATCCACCTCGGGTGTGCATTATTTTCTAATAATTCAACGGCCCGTCGTCAATTATTCCTTACTTATAAATGCATTATTGTTATGAATGTTTGTAAATTTTAAACTAATTTAATAATTGTTAATTATTATTAACAATGTGGCCAAAGTGTTACAAAAAATACATTTCCAAAGGAATATTCAGTATTTAGGCCTGTTTCATTTTGTGTGCATTAAAGCCTGTTAGAATACAGAACACTCATAATCTGTATATAGCAGACTCTAATAAAAATTAAATCAATCACAAAACATAATGTTGAGAAACATATTAAAACAATTTCTTCTGGTGACTTACCCAGTGGTGATATCCTGACTGTTGTATTGGCAGAATCAGTATTTGTGTGGACTTCACACATGAAATCTCCATTGTCTTCAGTCCTGACTTTCCACAGTTTCATTGAGAAATTTCCTTTGGGAATTTCCTCAATGAAGAATTCAGCTCTTCCAGAGTATCTCTCAGGCTGAGACTCCGGTCTGATCTCTCCATCATAAAGAAGGACCAAGATGTCATCGTCTGTTTTTCTCCATTCCACATAAAGCTCTGTCACGTTAACATGGGTGTCCACAGAGCAGCTAAGAGTCACATCCTCTCCAGCATCTGCATAGACAGCCTGATCCGCACCAGTCACCACCAGTCGCTCTGGAACAAGAACAAGACGATTCGTAAATCTGATCTTTTTTGTTTTGCCAAAGAGCACAAGATGTTTCATCTCTTGTAGTAATAAATATCAGATTGATTAGGGTGAGTGTGAGCAGTGTGACACGTAGGGCTGTACATATTGTTTAATAAACAATTAGTAAACGTGTTCAGGAACCTTGCAAACAGGTGTGTGATGATACTGAGTGGCTTGGACATATTGAAAATTGGTGCTTTTTTCTTTACTTGGTACTCTACTGTAACTTGCAACATTAAGTTATAAGTGCTGCAAAGCTAAACTCGGACAAACCGGCAATTTTTGAAAATCACCCAGATGACTGGACAGGAGCCTAAGTTGGACTAACTTACCTACTTGCTGTATTGCCACCCGCTTTTCATGGTATTCCTGCTCTGTATAAACCACACACTTGTACACTCCTGCATCTGCAGTCCTCACACCCTCAAGCAGTAGAGAGAAGTTGCCTTTGGGGATTTCCTGAGAGAACTGCGCTCTGCCCCTGTATGCGTCTCCCTGTGATTCAGGTCTGCTGTGACCCCCCTGGAATAGGTGCACGATGGTGTCTGAGTCAGTCCTCCTCCAGTCCACCTCCAGCATCTCCAAAGGCAGGGGTCTGTCCGCAAGGCAGGGCAGCAGTACAGCTCCTCCCAGCCGGGCTGTTAGAGGACTAGCAGAGCCGAGCAGCTGGAAACCTGCAACAGCAGCACTATATGTAAAATATCTACCATCTACTTTTAGATGGCAAATAACAGACAAATCATCGATTATAAATTATCTACGCATAAGCATATATTTCCACGATAATTAGTACACCAAAGTACTTTTCTTAAAACCATCTTAATCATGGCCCTTAAATATTATATGCCCAGCATACGAATACAGTAGGTAAGAGGATGTACTATCATACGAGTTACATGGTACATAATTTGCGTGATACATACCGTCAGTGCTAACGACCATCCCGAAAAAGATCAAAGCAAGGACGAGACTTCTGATCTTCATTTCCAGCTGAATGGTTATTCTGATTATGTTCGCAAATTATCGTTTCTATACGACGGGGAAAAAAGTAATATTTTAAATATATATACGCTTGATTTTACACACTTCGAAAACACACTTTCGGCTTCAGTTTTGATTGTACTTTCACCTATTACCTAACACGCGATGTTAAACAAAGGGGAGGAAATAAACAAACAAAAATGTTGAATAACCAGCCGGCCCACCTCTAGAATGCAAATATTACTATAGCCTTACATAGAGTTACTCCTGATCGAGTTACGTACGATCACATATACTTCCAGGGTCCATAGTAAATAATGCACATTAATTAAGAGATGTATAAAAGCGGACGTAGTAGGACATTACTGAGTGTATCGTTTTTTATTATAAAGTGCTGTGATTTTTATGTATTTATTATTATTCACTCTAGAGTACTATAGTTTGACTCCGGTGGTCCAGCTGTTACGGGACATTCA
Organism: Brienomyrus brachyistius; assembly: GCF_023856365.1. Lineage (NCBI taxonomy): Eukaryota > Metazoa > Chordata > Actinopteri > Osteoglossiformes > Mormyridae > Brienomyrus > Brienomyrus brachyistius. Next base: position 1,844,829 of record NW_026042306.1, on the reverse strand, counting down.
GGACGCCCGTGTTCCCCCGTAGCACGCTGATTTGAAATCATGACGTCATTTCGCTACGCTATTTCTGCGCACACTACTCTTCTAGAACAGGGGTGGCTAATTTTATCCAGAAAGTGCCAGTGTGTATGCAGATTTCCTTAAACAGGTAAACATATTTTGTGTTTCTTGTCTGCCTGATGTCAGACCTTGGTCTGAATTGTCGGCAGTAACTCGGACTCATTCTCGGTGAGAGTTGGACTCCACCAGGGCTGCCCTTCGTCACCGATTCTGTTCATAACTTTTATGGACAGAATTTCTAGGCGCAGCCAGAGCGTCGAGGATGTCCAGTTTGGTGACCTCAGGATTAGGTCTCTGCTTTTTGCAGACGATGTGGTTCTGTTGGCCTAATTGGACCATGACCTTCGAGCCCCTTAGAGATAGGGTGAGGAGCTCAGTCATTCGGGAGGGACTCAGAGTAGGGCCGCTGCTCCTCCGAATTGAGAGGAGCCAGATGAGGTGGCTGGGGCATCTGATTAGGATGCCTCCTGGACGCCTCCCTGGTGAGGTGTTCCGGGCATGTCCCACTGGGAGAAGGCCCCGGGGAAGACCCAGGACACGCTGGAGGGACTATGTCTCTCGGCTGGCCTGGGAACGCCTCGGAATTCCCCTGGAGGAGCTAGATGAAGTGGCCGGGAAGAGGGAAGTCTGGGCTTCCCTGCTGAGACTGCTGCCCCCGCGACCCGACCTCGGATTCAGTGGAAGATAATGGATGGATGGATGGATGGATAGCAGCTCCATGATGAGACACATCACAGAAACTCAGATACACTCTATCCTTATCAGTGATCACTCACCGGTGTCTATCTCTTTGGTTAAGGACAGAGTCACACCATCGAGCAGGAACTGTAGACTCAATACATCTTTACTTAAAGAACAAGATTTTATCAATTATTTCAAAAATGAATGGGCAACGTATTTCGATAAAAATGATCTAGCAGAATTCTCACCATGTGTTATCTGGGAAAGAGGAAAGGCAGTAATGAGAGGAAAAATAATATCTCATTGCTGACATAAAAAAAAGAAAAAGCACATTTAGCAGAATTAGAACAGAAAATTAAACCATTAGAAACAGCTTATGCTTCCTAACTGCAAGACTATATAATTAGCAACTTGAGAAATCTAAAATTGGAATTTAATGAACTAAATGGTGATAAGAAACATTTTCTGGTAGAAAGATTACCATTGGAGAACTTCGAACAAGGCAATAAATCTGGAAAATTCCTGGCTAACCATTTAAAACTAAATTAAGAAAAATCAACAATTTGTTCTATTAAAGACTCAATGGGGAATATAACTCATGATCCCCGACAAATTAATAAATCTTTTACAGAATTTTATGAAGCTTTATACTCAACAAAGAATAATATATCTATTTCTTAGCAATATAAATCTGCCAAAGCTAAATGTTGAACAGATTACTGTTTTAGACTCTCTATCAATATCTGAATTCAATGAAGCCCCAGGTGCTGATGGTTTCCCAGCAGAATTATACAAAGTATTTTGGCCAACGCTAGCACCCGTTTTTATCAGAATGGTTATTCAAATTCAGAATTATCACTGTCTCCAAACATGCCAATATTAGCCTGCTTCTGAAACCTGGTAAAGACCCAACGCAGACATCGAGCTACTGCTCAATCTCACTCATAAACGTAGACCTTATAATTTGCAAAGTCCTTGCCAAAAGATTAGAGAAAGTTACTCCATTTCTTGTACATTCTGACCAAACAGGTTTTATCAAGGGTAGACACTCAGCCAATAATACACGTAGACTATTAAATGTTATAGACTACTGCTTCATTAACCAATTAGAAACCATGGTTATATCTCTAGATGTAGAGAAAGCATTTGACAAAGTAAATTGGAAATTTCTATTTGCAGTTCTACATAAATTTGGATTTGGTTCATCCTTCATAAGCTGGACTAAAACACTATACAGCTCTCCGAATGCACATGTTAGGACAAATGAACTAATATCTCAAAGCTTCCGTTTGCAGAGGGGCACCAGGCAGGGCTGCCCGCTCTCTCCCTCACTTTTTGTTATCTTCATTGAGCCAGTAGCAGCGGCAGTTAGACAAAATTTACATATTAAAGGAATTCAAACAGAAAAAATAGACCATAAGATAAGCCTTTATGCAGATGACGTATTACTCTTTTTTAGGAACTCACCAGCCTCTCTTCTTAAGACAATATCACTTATAGATAAGTTGCCATCTATATCAGACTACTCTGTCAATTGGAGCAAATCAACAGTTTTGCCTCTGAATTGTAATTTCCAAAACACAACTGCTACTCTGTTGCAGTCAGGTAACCTTAGAATACATTACACAGGACAAAGGATGTTCCAAATGGGTCTTATACACTCAAACTTATGCACCCACTGCTCAGGTAACTTTATGGAGAACTACATGCACATAAGGTCCTGCACACTGGTGCAGACGTTCTGTTAGAGGATATGTGAAGATCTATCAATATGGTTTAATTGTCATATCCCAACCTCACCCACACTGTGCATTTTAGAAGATGCAAGTGAATTAGATATGGAAGAAAATAAGGCACACATAATCCTTACTGCCTTAGGCATTGCAAAGAAAACTATCTTCATGAACTGGAAATAAAAAATTAATTTATGTATTACTTAGTATAGAAATTTACTTTTAGATCACATAAGTATGAGGAAAAAATCTGTTCCCTTTTGAAAAAAACAATTAGGTGAATTGGGTTCTCTCCGGTCCACACTGACCAATATATAGGGGAGGTTATCGGCTGTGGTCTCATCTCCTCGGGATCCTGGTGGGTGTCGGGGTTGGGCCCTCGAGCTATGTGCGTCTGGTGGCTTCTTGGGGCTGGGGGGCTGTGGCTGCCGTCTTGTGATGTCTGCGTGTCTGCCCTGGCTCGGGTGGTTGCTGCCTGGTAGTCATGGGGCGTGGGGTCTGGAGTGCTGGTGGTGGCAGTGGCTGGCCCTGAGATGGGCAGTTGGTCTCTTCGGTGCGGGCCTGGGTATGGGGTCCAGGGCTCTGGCGCCCGGGGTCTGGCCATTTCCTTGGTGGGTCTCCCCCCGGGGTGACGGCGGGCGGGGGGGTCAGTCTATGTCAGGGCATCCAGCCTGTGCAGTTTTGGGGGTGAATAATCTGCCACCTGGCGTTATGAATCCCAGCCTCTCTCCCCCCTCATTCAACAACATGCCACTCACACATGTAGGATGTTGGGGTGGGCGTATGCTATGCATATTACAGTGGGGAGGGCCATTTATGTGGCCTTACCCACTGTGCTGCACGGCCTTCTGCCTCCCCCTGTTTTAATTGCACTTTAGTCATCACATACCAGTATACACACAGGGCCTTGGGGGTGGGGGCATCACTCACCTGGCTGGTGGTATCACTCACCTCAGTGCTGCTGCCGCCCCTCAATTTTACTCACACCATATACATTGAGGGTTTGATGGGGGGGAGATGTGGAGGAGAGCTGTTCACAAGCAGCGCTCCTCTACGCTTCCCCCATCAATTTTAAATTCATCTTAGTTTCCCAACAGTCATACTCACCCCTGCACTACATACAGTCACACGCATCCAACACTCTACCTCTCTGGTACAGGTGCATGGGGAAGGAGAGTGGGCGCGTCTTCCTACACCCCTGCTTCCTGCCGGGGGTGGGGGGGGAGCGCTTGGGTGGTCGCTCATCTGGCGGCGCCTTGGGGTCGCAGCTGGTGCCGGGTGTTGCATCCGTTCTCCCGCACGTCGGAGGGCAGTCCGGAGTGAATGGGCCTATGTCTTTCTGTCTCTGTGTATCGGTGTCTGTGTATGTTGTGGGAATGTGTGTATGGTCTATGTGCATGGCTGAGAGGTGTGTTTGCGGGGTGTCTGTGTGGATGGTGGGGGCCTGGGTCCGGGGCTTGATGCTCCGTTCTGGTTGCGGTTGGTCTCCTGGGCATGGTTGCTGGCCCCTTTCTTTGGGGTGGTGGCCCGGGGGGGGCTCGGGCCTCTCCGCCATGGGTGGGTCTCTCTACTGGGGGCTGGTCGGCCCCCGGCCGCCTGGGGTCCTAGGGGCTCTGGCCTTGGCTCATACGGGAGCGGCCGCGCCCTCGCATATGGGAACCTACCTCTGGTTCTCTGGGGCTCATGCCCTTTTGGCTGCGGGGGCTGCGTCTGGAACCTCCCTCCTCCCCACAGTTGGAGTGGGGCTGCAGCTGTCATTTCTGGATAAATTCAAATTTCTGAATTTATCCACTCTTGACATGTTTCTCACTTACTCTTCACTTACTCACTTACTTATTTTTCTTTTTTTCTGTTTTTTTTTTCTTTTTCCTTCTTTTTTCTCCCTCCTAATCTGTCCCTCCTCTTCGGCCAGCTCACCCACTGCAATATTTTACATGTGTTAAAAATGAAATAAATAAATAAAATAAAAAGATATCGATCAACATGAGGGGCTATACAGAGTTTATAGAGCCCCACATGGTAAAGCAAACATGTTTGGCACAGCAGTGCATTCAGACCATGATTCTGCTTGCTAAAGCTGCCGGACAGAAGAAAGGTAAAAAAATATATATATATTTTCCAACCCTGGCTTTTAAGAGGCTCCGTAGTTACCAGCTTGACAAGCATATGCAATGTTTGTTATACAAGCAGCACTAGCATTCGTTGTTGGGTGCTAGTAAGCTTGTTAGCGTTATTTATGAGCCCTTGCTGGTGGATCAGCTGATTTCATGTAGACGTCTTTTTACAGCCCAGTTTTAAACGCAAATGCAGCTTTTTTAAATGTCATTAAAAATGCTAGCCAAAAGTAGCATCTGGTATGTATGGCTGTGTTAATGTAGTCTTGGGTAGGTATTTGATAGTCAGGACAGATTGCATCCATCATGGAGCTACAATATGCAAATGGAAATGCTATTGTAGCCCATACAGAGGAAGATCTCCAGTGCACATTGAATGCTTTCGCCAGGGCCTACAGACTTCTCGGCCTGACTATGAACATAAAAATGACAAAGGTTCTCCATCAGCCCCCATAAGACCATTCTACATGCCCACCAACAATAACAATTGATGGTGAATGTCTTGAGATCTGACAGGTTGCCAAAATCAAGGTGCAGCAAAGAAAGGAGAGAGTCACTGTCAAACAGGCTGCCCCACACCCTACCCCCAGCACCTCATATCCATGTCCACATTGTGACAAGGTTTGTGGTTCGAGAATTGGCCTCTTCAGCCATGTAAACATCCACAATGAGGAATCCTCAGGTGGACCATCATACTCGAGTCCGAGTGATTGCCGATGATAACTACCATCAGAGAGAAAATAATTGTCATCCAAACATCAAAGAGCAGCACTGTTACCCCTGAGAAGGTCTGACCTTGATTTACAGACCCAGGCTTTCTGGATTGAGTTTGCGGATCAAATCATCTGCAATATTTTTGTGTTCATCCTTCTTAAAGTTCGGCTTCTCTTGCATAGATTGTTCTATCTTTGTGGAATGGTCTCTCTCTCACGCGGAATACTGTACTGTATGGGAGAGACCAGATTCCATGTGGCAATTCAGCCTCCTTCGTGCTGTATCTAGTCCTTCTCATATGCGTATCCCCGTTCCCTCTCGCAATTTTCATTTGGCTTTTGTGTAGTTGGATGCCTCATAGTTGAAAACAAAGAAAGAAAAAGCAAGGAAGCAAAGCTGCTTTTATGTTTTACTTGCACCCATATGTTTTCTGCATTACATGCATGTTCTGCATTACTTTGCATGGACAGTAAGCAAAGTGTTAAGGCGTGGCATGGCTCAGGCGGGAAAAAAGGTGACAATCCACTAGCGGCTCCAAGACAAAAGGGGGTTTATTAAAGAAAGCAGAACACATATAATACACATTTGTATTTAAAACATAAAATACAAACAAATATTAAACAACAAATGCTATTTTATGACTGGCTGGTAGGTGGCTATCAACTCTGCATAACTCGTGAGTCATTTTAAAGGAGATGACAGCTTTTTTAAAATGGAAGTTGCTCTTGTAATTTACATGACATTTAAGCTTACATTACACGGTTTCAACATTTATCAAAAATCCATCCATCCATCCATCCATCATCTTTTGCTTAATCCGGGGCCGGGTCGCGGGGGCATCAGTCTCAGCAGGGAGGCCCAGACTTCCCTCTCCCCGGCTACTTCATCCAGCTCCTCTGGGGGGATCCCGAGGCGTTCCCAGGCCAGCCGAGAGACATAGTCTCTCCAGCGTGTCCTGGGTCCTACCCAGGGTCTCCTCCGAGTAGGACATGCCCGGAACACCTCCCCAGGGAGGCGTCCAGGAGGCATCCTAATCAGATGCCCGAGCCACCTCATCTGGCTCTTCTCAATTCAGAGGAGCAGCGGCTCTACTCTGAGTCCCTCCCGAATGACTGAGCTCCTCACCCTATCTCTAAAGGAGAACCCAGCCACCCTGCGGAGGAAACTCATTTCTGCCGCTTGCACCCGCAATCTCATTCTTTCGGTCACTACCCATAGCTCATGACCATAGGTGAGGGTAGGAACGTAGATCGCCTGGTAAATCGAAAGCTTCGCCTTTTGGCTCAGCTCTCTCTTCACCATGACAGACCGATACAGCGCCCGCATGACTGCTGACGCCGCACCGATCCGCCTGTCGATCTCCCGCTCCATCGTTCCCCCACTCGTGAACAAGATCCGAGATACTTAAACTCCTCCACTTGGGGGAGGACCCCATCCCCAACCCGGAGAGAGTATTCTACCCTTTTCCGGCTGAGAACCATGGTCTCGGATTTTGAGGTGCTGATTCTCATCAAAAATCTCTTTATCAAAAATACACATTATAATTTACACTATTTAAAACGACGTGCTGTGTAAAACATAGTAACTACGTAATTAGTCCTGCCGACCAACGCTGCGGCGTCAGTTTATGCCAGTCAAATGTGGACGGCGGGTGGGATCAGAACAAATGGAAAGGTTGCTTTGCTTTGGTAGTGCACCAAAACGGTGATCACTGGGGTGATTATGCTTCATACGACACCGTGTTTCCAAAATGATTGATTTCACCTCAAGTATATGTGGCACCCAGGAGTATTTGATTATAGAAAGGCACCCCCCCCCCCCCCCAACAACGGTTTAGTTAATTATTTTGTTGTTTTTTGTGTTTTCATTGTTTTTGCTGTACTCATTTGCTGTGGTACTCCCTCACACTGGCTTGCGTTAACAGTAACCTGTGGTGCTATACCCTTTTACGCCAGAGGGGGGCAGTAATGGCGCATGGGAGACAGAGAGGCTGACTGCGAACCGTAGAAGCAGCTCAGTTCGAGCGCGAGCTACGTTCAGCAGTCAGCATGGTGTAGCCATTATATTTGATTATTATTTTCTGTTATTACAGGTGAGTTAAGTGCACAAGCATTAGATCGAAAGTGTTCTTGCTAATATTTCTAAGTTTAATGACTATTTTTATTGGTTTAGATTATACTTTTAGATCGTTTGTATGTTAGAAGCAGCTCAGTTCGAGCGCGAGCTACGTTCAGCAGTCAGCACGGCGCAGCCATTGTATTTGATTATTTTCTGTTATTACAGGTGAGTTAAGTGCACAAGCATTAGATCGAAAGTATTCTTGCTAATATTTGTAAGTTTAATGACTTTTTATTGGTTTCGATTATACTTTTAGATCTTTTGTATGTTAGAATCAGCTCGAGCGCGAGCTACTTTCAGCAGTCAGCACGGCGCAGCCATTATATTTGATTATTATTTTCTGTTATTACAGAATAAAAGCCAACCTGTTACACGCCAGCCCATTCTTTTGTCGTAACGTGTGTAACATATACAACCAGCTTTAAGCAGCACCTCCTGCTTACGGCTTAGCAGTTGTTAGCACTCCTTGCGGCCAACCACGGTGAGGATCTATGAGGAAACCAAAGTTATCATTGGCATGCCTAGTCCTGGATTGCCCCCTGCTGGTGCATGGTGGATCTCTGGTAGACTGTCATGTCTGTGATGACCCCAGTTGCAAACGTTTTGCAGATCTTTTCTGCCCTGCTGTCTGGGTGTGTCCATGTGTCCCTGATCCCACCCACCTTTACATCAGCATACTTCTCTATGCCAGCTGGTTAATTCCTATTTTAACCACATTCTGAAAAAGGCCTCCCAAATACTGAAGGAGGAGATCTTTACTTTGAATGTGTCTTGCCTTCTGTAGAACTACTGTGATTTTAAGTGTACTAGACCCTTTGACAGGTTGGTTGTGATGTGAAAAGTGGATATTACGGCATCTTAGTGTCTTAAAGAAATGTGTAAAAACAGAATGCATGTGGTATTGTTAACTACATCTTTAACAAACATTGATTTCATGCTTTCACATTCAGTTAGGTCTGTTATCTATTTGCTTTTAATATCATTAGCCCATAAATGTCACTACCATTATGGGTTTAGTTTTTTTTTTTTTAAATCATTTAAAAAATTTCATTAATATTATTACTGATTTACAAGGAATCTTTCACATGATTTGTAGGGAGAGTCTATCTGCACTGAGGTCATGTAATCACGAGATTTAGTATATTTTATTAAGACAATCTGCTTGGCTGTGCTTGGACTGAGACAATTTCTTTTCTTACTGAGAAGTTTCCCTGCTTTGGCTGCTGGAACAAGTAGAGATACGATTTTTGTTAACTGGAAGAGATGAGAAAATTCCGAGCAGATATGGGGCTGAAAGATACTGTTAAACCTCCATAATGGCATCAGCAGAGATCAGTGCTCACTTGTTTTACCTCTCAGAGGCTTTCATTATTGTCATTTGCTTGAGCTGCTGTAGCTATGTGATGTTGACGACTGAAAAGGTTTGTAAACTTTCACAAAAGGCAGTACGCTACTCAGATGTGAAACATTTCCCTTTTTTGGCTATGTTCTCAGGACATTCCTCAGAGTCATACTGTTTTTCTGATCATTGCATGTCTGTAATGCAGTTGGACTCGATAATTTGATTTTTGAAGCAAAAACTTCTCTGACAGGTCCATGTTGACTGACTGAACATTGCTAGAACCCGAACACAGTCACTGACTATTTCATTATCACCACTATTTAAGGAAGTTATACCAGTGTTGGGAGACACTGCTCCATCTGGTTTGAACCTCTTGGATAAGTTTCATTTTGAGTCTTCCCATCTGCTCCTGGATATTTAAGAGCGGCTTTTATGCAGTGGTGCTTGACCTGAAGAAGTCAGATATTAGTAGAGACTGCAAATGTATTTCATACAGAATAGGGGTCTGATATAGGGCCTTTGTCATCCTTTAGCATTTTTTTAATTAACATTTGTTGGTGATTGTTTTGAAGTGAGCTACAAGTCTGGGCTTGATTCTGGGTACTTTTGCAAAAATTAAAGCCAAGCTGTACATAGTGCAAATAATTAAGTCAGGAAAGTGTTAAGTCCTGACTACCATAGCATTTACATATTAACTGCATTTGAGGGACTCACATTTGATAATGCAATTGACACAATGCAGTCAACAATTATGGCTTTATTGGTTCTCTGGCCTTGTTTACACTTGTGCCAAGAATGACAATACCACCTACAGAGTATTCCAAAGGTCACATGCATTTTACATAAATACACAATAGATACTAAACAGGGTTTTATTAGGTAGGTTTAAATTTTTATGGGGACAGGGCAGGGACAAGAGAAAAAAAAGTCACAGTGAGACAAAAAAAATTCTGTTGATCATTAACCAGTTTCAAGAGATTACTACATACCCACCAAGCCACAATGCTACCTAGAAAGAACACCACTACATACAAATTCCTGACAATCATTACATTTAAATACAAAAATGAAAAAATAATACTCTTCAATACTATTACATGTAAGGGTTGAGGCTAAGGTTAGGATTATGGTAATGGTTGGTATTAGGTTTAGTGTCAAATCAAGATTTATTGCTTTATACAAAGTAAATATTGTGACACCAAATCAACCAAAAAGTATGAAAAATATGATGGACCCTGTTCAAGCAAATGTTCATCTTACACCCAGCAAGGTGTTTCATGTCAGTAAACAAAATGGACTGTAACAGTCAGCTGATTATGTGACCAGCTTGGTTACACAACAATCTTTGGCAAACTTGAGACCTGATATCTGAAACCTGTAAGTTGTATCTCGGATCCTTCAGATTTATCAGTTCTGCTCCAAGTAACCTGTGCATTGCAGAGGGTAAAGGTATGTTAAAGGTGCAAATGTTCCTTGACACATCAAAAATATATGAAATTCCATAACAGACAGTGTGGACTGAAGGCATTCACCATGAGAGGGTGTTATGTCTCTTATGTCCAATATCTCTCAGGATGACCTACTTTAGGAAGCAATTTACAGTGCTCCGCTACAAAAATCATACTTCAAAATTTTGTGGTCAGCTGCAGCGCTTACAGAATAACAGAACTCTCTCCCTGACTAAACCCAGGGTGAAAGTGGTTAGATTACAATATAGCTGTAATAGATCAATATACATACAGTGAAGTCTTCTAACCAAACTTACTGTACTTTTTAGTAACACTGCCTCGGGTGCATATTTACCTCCCCTGTTTCTGTTCCATTGGGATCAGTGGGTGAAAACTCTTCCATCTCCTGATCATCATGTGATCCCTACAAGGTTATTTGATTATTTTTATATTTACAATATAATATAAATAATATAATGACCATGAAATGGTATTTACCTTTCAGTTTGCATGCCACCCTTTTAAAGTATTCAAATAAGAAACTTTTGACATAATTATGTTTAACAGGACCATGTACATGGAGAATGTACTGACATATTCCTGTGTGCTGGATCTGTAACTAGTTTTAACAACAGGGGGCTGTGTACATGGAGAATGTACTGACATCTTCCTCTATCCCGGAGTTACAATAAGGGCTCTTCGCCTGCCTCTGCAGACTGCATACTTACCTCCCCTGTTTCTGTTCCATTGGGATCAGTAGGTGAAAATGCTTCCATCTCCTGATCATCATGTGAGGGATGGAGGAAGTGCACAGGGCCACAGATCTGCTAAAGACAAGGTTATCCCTCATATCCACAGTGAAGATAGTCAAAGTGATGTATAGAAATTAGACACCGAAGAGGCAGATGTATCTTGAACACCCACCTCATGAGGCTCATTATCCTGGTGTCTCTGAAGACAGGCAAATGATTGTTTTATTCTAAGGAAAAGACAGAGTCAGTACAACAGAGCGCTGGCAGTGGAGAACAGTTTCAGAAAACTGACTAGTGGCTCCCATAACCCTGAACAGGATGAGAGGTTGGAAGATGGATGGATGGATGCACAGTCACTTGTCATGTGTATTATATTCATGTCCAGTATTACTTTAAATTTAGGGAATTCCAGCAATTTCAAGAACTGATGAATAACAGAATGGGTTAGGGTAAGGGTAAGAGCATGGGTCCCACACAAAAAAAAACAAACATATTATAGAGAAGTTAGTGTGGTGAACCTACTGAAATGTTAATGTTTAAAATATGCTCTCATATATATCTGACAAAAATACTGATCACATATTATGTCTAATACAGATCTTGCTTGTTCCACACATTGAGGATTGGATTAAATATCTGAAATATTAATGTAATTATACATTAGACAGCTCCATGGCATCCTGAATGCCTGCTAAAAATACCACAGAAGTTAAATCAGGAGAGCATAATTCTGTGGAGGCCATGGACTCCATAATACACTCCAATTTCTCATTTCATGCTCTGCTGATATGTTTGGATCTGTATCTACTGTGAAGATGTTCCATGTGTTACACTGATTGACTGTATGGCAGATAGTCACAGGGTTTCACAAGGTGCCTAATGCTGCAGTGAGGTACGTACAGCAAACACGCAGGCTTGCCCTGACTGGTCCCCATTGTGTAAACACAGGGTACCGAGGATCATTTTATAGTTGGTGAACTGGCAGGGCATCTCAGAGAGGCAATGCTTCTCAGCAGTGCTGCTGGGTGGGCATGCCTTGATATCCAACCAGCTGCACTGCCTTCTGGGTATGAGAGGGAGAAGATGGTATGTCCACTCACTTCAATTCTCAACAACTGCCTCTTCATGGCATGTCTCGATTGTGGAAAGGCACCATAAGAGGCCCACATTGAGAGTCTGGCCAGTGCTGACAGGCTCTCTAACAGACCAGATGCTGGTCATCCTGGATCGTCTCCCTTCCACTAGCATCCATCTCACCACAGGGAACAAAGCTGAGCACAATTCCCACGCATGCAGGTCAGTGAGCTTCACCTGGACTTCCAGCATCATCCCATTAGTCTACCAGTGATAAAGTGTCTGATAACAAGGGCCGAGCTAAAGGATCTGGAGGTGTCTGGTCAGAGTCCTCAGCCTTAGTGATACAGGGCTGCTGGTAACTGCTTATGAATTCTACTTAGAAAAAATGTCTACTTACTCCTTTTTTCTGTCCATCCCTATAATAATAAAAAAAAGATACACAGTAATATAATTCAGAACAACATTTAATATAACTGCCAGGAAATAATAATCAAAAGTGATTATATAATTCCGGCCTTCTCCGTTACATACAGAATGAATCAGCATGTGTACCTCCCAATGCAATATAAACTGTTCCCTATTACATCAATAAAATAGCAAGATAAAAGAAGGTTTAAAATGGTGCTTCAACTCAAATAAACGTTGACTGGAGAGCCCACAGCGCACTGGAAAAGTCCCACTGCGTATAACCCAGCTTAGTTTAACACACCTGTTATACTTACAGTATTCAGTGATCTTGATAAGAAACCAGCTAAAGAGGATGGATGACGCAGAAAAAAAGACAACAACCTGTAGGTCCAATGACCTCTTTCCTGTGTCTGAAATGATATGATCACAAAAATAACCAACAGAGTAAATGAGCAACAGCTAATAAACATAATAAAATCTCAGTAATCCATCTCTAAGGTTAAAATATAAAAATGTTAGTTTACCTGCTTTGAGTATTAATACTACAGCCAGGGCAATAGAATTCACCAGGGGGAGACTAACAGACCCGAACCAATAGAGAAGGATACGGGGTCTGTCTGAAAGAGAGGGAGAGAACATAGAGACATAAAATCACTTCAACATTCATACCATCATGATGTTTTTCATTATTTTCCACCATATTATACTCCCATAAGTTTCAAATATTGGAATATTTCACATTAATATGCAGACAGTAAAGTAATTCATACTTGTAATAATCATATTTCTTATTACATTAGATAGAAACCAAGACAAATATTCACTCAAAAAGTTTGAAAATAATGTTCTCTACCAAGTAAACGAAATCGAAGAAAGTCATCAAAGAATGATGTAAAAGTCGATGAATAGATGAATGTATACCGGGCCAACTTCACAAGTCGCTCTGCCGTAAAATGATGATTACAAGAGAAGGTTATTAATGAAGTGAACAACTTCCTGTTCCTCTAACATCAGACACAGGCAATACAGTACCAGCATAGGTAATTAATGGTAAACTGCATTTTAAAATTTGTCTTTTAAATAAAAATTGAAATCTTGCAAATGAAATGGTAAGGCAAAGCAATAGAATATGAGTCTCTGGTTAAGGTGGTTGACTGTCTGAAACAATAGTGCACACACACAAACATTCACACACCCTGCATCACGTGAGACACACATACACACACACACACACACACACACACCCTGCATCACGTGAGACACACATACACACACACACACACCCTGCATCACGTGATACACACATACACACACACACACCCTGCATCACGTGAGACACACACAGGGACACACAAACATTCACACACCCTGCATCACGTGAGACACACACAGGGACACACACACACCCTGCATCACGTGAGACACACAGGGACACACACACACCCTGCATCACGTGAGACACACAGGGACACACAGGGACACCCTGCATCACGTGAGACACACAGGGACACCCTGCATCACGTGAGACACACAGGGACACCCTGCATCACGTGAGACACACAGGGACACCCTGCATCACGTGAGACACACAGGGACACCCTGCATCACGTGAGACACACAGGGACACCCTGCATCACGTGATACACACAAACACACCCTGCATCACGTGATACACACAAACACATACACACCCTGCATCACGTGATACACACAAACACATACACACCCTGCATCACGTGATACACACAAACACACACACACCCTGCATCACGTGATACACACAAACACACACACACCCTGCATCACGTGATACACACAAACACACACACACCCTGCATCACGTGATACACACAAACACACACTCACGCACGCACCCTGCGTCACAGGCCCCACAGACACTCACACCCTGCATAACACGGCATGCATGCAAGCATACATACACACACACACACACACCCTGCATCACAGGGCACATACACACAGATATTCACATAAGAACATAAGAAATTTATAAACAAGAGTGGGCCATTCAGCCTATCAAGCGCATTTGGGGGGAACTTAACTAATAGCTCATAGTTCTTAAAATGTTATCTAGCTCTGATTTAAAGGAACCCAAATTTTTAGTTTGTGCTACACTAACAGGAAGACTGTTCCATACTCTAACGGCATGCTGTGCAAAGAAGTGCTTTCTCAAATTCATTTTAAAATGTTCTACCAATTTCCACTTATGGCCACGAGTTCTAGTATTTAAACTAATACTGAAGTAGCCATTTGGCTGAAGCATCCAGACCTGTTAGAATCTTGTATACCTGGATCATGTCCATCTTTAGTCTCCTTGCTCGAGGATAAACAGATTCAGCTCAGCTAACCTCTCCTCTAAGACATTCCTCTAAGATCAGGAACCATTCTCGTAGCCCTATGTTGTACCCTTTCCAAGGCAACAATGTCCGGCACACAATATTCTAGGTGGGGTCTTACCAAGGAATTGTATAATCTTAGCATCACCTCCCTTGACTTGAACTCCACACACCTGGAGATATACCCCAACATCCTATTGGCCTTTTTTATTGCTTCCCCACACTGGCAAAAGTGGGGCATGAAAACATCAACATACACACCGCGGTCTCTCATAATCAGCTACCTTTATTTCAGTAGAACCCATAAAATATCTGTAGTTTATATTTCTGCTCCCTTCGCGGATTACCTTACATTTATCTACAATAAATTTCATCTGCCAGGTATCAGCCCAGTCGCTAATTAAATCAAGATCCCATTGTAGCCTCTGTGCTGCTAGTTCAGTATTTGCTACACCACCCACCTTTGTGTCGTCTGCAAATTTAACCAGTTCGCTGTATGTATTGCTGTCAATATCATTAATGTAAATTAAGAACAATAGTGGTCCTAAAATTGAACCTTGTGGTACCCCACTATGAATGCAGGCCCACTGTGACATTGAACCTCTAATAACTACCCACTGCTTCCTGTATGTTAACCAGTTTTCGATCCAAGCTGCTACAGTTCCTGAAATCCCTGCAGCTTTAAGCTTAAGCAAGAGCCGTTTGTGGGAGACAACAAAGGCCTTCTGGAAATCTAAGTAGATCACATTGTAGGCCTTTTTGTGATCAATTTCTCTTGTAGCGTCCTCAAAGAACTCAAGTAGATTAGTTAAACAGGATCTACCTCTCCTAAACCCATCTTGGCTATCCCTCAGAATGTTATTTGAATCCAGGTAATCTATCATTTTCACTTGGATTATAGCTTCCATTACTTTTCCAGTTATGCAACTGATTGGCCTTTAATTTTCTGGATTACTTCTATCCCCTTTTTTGAATATGGGCATTATATTAGCATGCTTCCAATCAGAAGGTACCACACCAGCAGATAGGGATTTCTGAAATAGTAAAGTTAGCGGTTGGCTAATAATATCCCTCATCTCTTTTAAAACTATAGGTACTGTAAGATGCCATTAGGGCCCTGTGATTTATTTTTTTTGAGCTTAGCTAGGCTTTGTACCACAGACTCAGTTATACATACTGGTCATAGATGACGCTGTATTTGTACTAATGTTCTCTACTGTGTGTAAAATAATCATTAAACTCATGAATTTCATTTTCAATTATAAGGCCCTTACCATCCTGTATATTAGTAATTTCAGCTTTTACACACCCTATATCACAGGGCAGATACAAACATAGTGTGGGTCTGTGTGTAAGAGGTAGAGAAGATGAGCACATGAGTTCTGCATATCTCCCACTGCATGACTCCCACTGTCAAGCCTGGAGGAAGCAGTGTGCTGGTCTGGGGTTTATTCATGGTGACAGAATCAGTTACCTTTGCTAAACTGTGATCAATGCAATCATTGGCTTTTTTGAGGTTTTAGAGATAACATCTAATTTGCTTGCATAGTTTGATACTCCTTGTTTTATTCTGTGATTTCATTTTTGATTATACAGTATTTATACTATACTACAGTATGATTCAATAAGGCTTGGTACTTAAAATTGTTACAAAACTGTATTGTTTATGGCATCAAAGAAACATATAGAAGTAAAAAACATTTTTTAAAGTATTGAGAAAAGAAATCATGACACAATAATTTTTTATCTCTTACCTTTGTCATCTTCCAGAGTCAAACTCACATACTGGGCACTTATTATTAGGTAAAATGGGAATACTATTACCAATAGGATCCTCTGACTCACATCTAAAAAGTATTAATAACACAAAGAGCAAAACAGTAGTTAGACATAAAATGAAACAGACCTTCATTTAAAAATCCATTGGTTTACTTTATGGGGTGATACCTAAAAACCAACAGTATGATTCAGTTTAAATTTTACCAATATTTCAAGTTACAGCTCACCCTGGTGGCATATATTAGGCAAGTGAACAAGTCAGTTCTTGAAGCTGATTAGTTGGAAGCAGGAAAAATTGGCAGTCATTTTACCTTCTACCCTCAGAACATTTTATGCAAGTCAAACTGCCATGGGCCACAATGTTAGGCAGGTGGTTTTAATGTTATGGCTGATTGGTGTATGTACAGGTCAGGTCAGGTTTGGGAGCATGTGCTGATGCATTGCGTTCCCGCACCCACTACACAACGAGACTCTGCAGGATCCCAGCTAGTGACCCTCCAGGCAGACACACGGTCCAATCCCATACTCCTTAAATAGCCATCCATCTGCCACAGCCAGGTGTTATGTGGGCGCCCCCTCAGCCTGGTCCAGTCACTTGCATCCTCATTGCTGAGGATCCTGTGAGCCAGATCACCCTCAGGAAAATGCGCCACATGGCTGTAGTGCCGTAACTGACGCTCACTCACAATGCAGATAATGTGCCTCATTCAGGAACCACTCGTTCGACAAAGTCAAAGTAGCAGTACCCAAGCATTCTCTGAAGAGACGCAGTTCTGAAAGAGTCCAGTCTTCATGTCAGCTCACTGGATAGTGTCCATGTCTCACAGCCTTTCAGAAAGACAGGGAGAACCAGGACTCTAAAGACTTGGACGTTGGTTGTCTTGCAAAGATATCGGGAGTGTCACACACCCCTTTCCAGCAACCTCATGCCCATCTGCTGACTTCATAGGAAGAGTCACCAGAGACATGATTGTCGCTGCTGAGGTAAGTAAATCTCTGGACAAGGTTGACACTACTGATGGCTGTGACTATGAAGTCATTACAGGCCTGGATCTTGGTTTTTATCCACAACACCTACAATCCCAGACACTCAGATTCCTCTCTAAGTCTCTCAAGAGCCCCGATCAGAACCTCCACTGACTGCATGAGAATCATAGGATCATCGGCAAAGTCAAGATAAAGTAAATCTTTCTTCACTAACTGATGCCCCAGAGCTGCTGGACCCCACAACCCTGTCATTCAAGTCGGATACCACCAGCATACAAACATGAAATAGCAGAGGAGCAAGAACACACCCCTGGCAAACCCCAAAATCAACTGGGAAGAATGCAGAGGTTCTCCTTCCACTCTGCACAGCACTCACAATACCAATGTATAGGTTGGCCAAGATGTTGAGCAACTTCGGTGGGTCTTGGGATGTCCCACAGGGCAACTCGATCAACTGAGTCAAACACTTTACAAAAACTAACAAAGGCCACAAAGAACCTCTGGGGATCCTCGAGCTTGCACTCGATGAGAACCCTCAGTGCCTGGATGCAGTGGATGGTAGGCTTCTTTGGCATAAACCTGACTGCTCTGGTCACTGACAAGTCAGCAAGTGATCACAGATCCTGTTAAGGATGACCCTAGCAAGGACCTTACCCGGCACCGAGAGCAGTGTTATCCCCCTGTAGCTGCCACAATCCAGGCAATTATCCATCCCTTTCCAGATAGGGGTCCATTTTCCAATCTGGTGGGATGATGCCCGACTCCAAAATGAATGCAAAGATTGCCTGCAATAGCAGAAGGACAACCTTACCACCAGCCGGGAGAAGTTCACCCTGGATACCTGTGGCCTTCCCTACCCCTTGCATGTTTTGGTGAATCAGCCATCTCAATGAGGCTGATAGGAGGATCAGCCTTGAGAACTGTGGACCCAGAGATGTCCAACATCCTAGCTGAAGGGTCAGCTTTAAACAACTACTCGAAGTAGCTGGGCCAGTGGGTCACAACTGCAGTATCATTCATAAGGACCATTGCATAACCCCCAAGACTGTAAGTCTCTGAGGAACAGATGCAGAGGTGTATAATGCTTCAATTCCTTTGTAAACAGCATGTGGGTCACTAGACCACAGACGGTGTCTCATCTGCTCACAGATTCATCCAACAATCGCCTCCTTATCTGCCCTCAGAGACCTCACAGCCATCCTCCTCACTTCCCGAGACAGACTGTAGTTCCCACCAAGTCCTGCACTGTAACATCTCTCAGTTATATCCAGCAAATTATGTCCTGCAAAATGAAACGCCTCCTTCTGGGAACACTGGCAACACAAACACAACCATCGGCAACCTTCAGAGTCTTTTCATAGAAGGTCTCCCACATCACATTTGAGTCAGCAGTTGTACCGAAGTTTCTCACACAAACTGCATGCAAATTCCTCAGAATCAGCTTGATATTGGAGTCTGGCCAAGTCCAAACTCATTCTCTTAGTAGGTGGGAACCTACTGGATCGAAGCTCAATCCTCAGAGTAGCAACAACAAATCTGTGGTCAGAATTCAGAAACTGGGCACTTCTGTAGACTCGGCAGTTCTGCAGGAGCCTCCAGGGTCTGCCTACGAGGATGTGATCGATCTCTTTCGCTGGACCACCAGTATTGGAGCACAAAGTTCAACGATGTGGCTCAGACTATTGGAACCTGGATCCAGCAACCCACAGCCCCTGACCTTTCACAAAGTCAACCACTCTCACCCCGGTCTCCAGACCCATGGGGACTGACACAATCCTCATAGCCAACCCTGTAAGTGTCATTAGTCACATTTAAGTCATCCATGGCCAGATGAGTGTCTCCTCGTGGGAACCCATCAACCACCGAGCGAAGATGCGAGTAAAACGTCGCCCTGAATGAGACATCACTCACCACAGTCAGAGCATAGACTGAGACAACAGATATGACACCCAAGGAGTACCTTAGCCTGAGTCTAATGATACACTCGTTGAAAGGATTGACGTCAGACACCATCAGGAGGAGCTGATCTGCTACAACAGTTACTCCCCAAGTATGGCAGCCATCAGATTGATTAGAACAAAGGTAGGTATATCCACCTACAAAGATCTGGCCACTCTCTGGTCTGCGTACCTCAGAGAATGCTGCCACCAAAATGCGGAGCTTATGAAGCTCCCCTGACAGCAGAAAAAAATGGTAATTGGGTCAGTCCGTGCCAAATCAACAAATGTCCAGAACTTCTGTAGTACTTCTTTCAATCTCCTGAAAAGCCTTACAAATTATATGCGCGATTCACAAGTGCAAAAAAGGGCGTGGCACCCAAATTTGAAAGGGCCATAACTTTGGACTGCATCAGAATCTTTCAATAAAACTTGGGGAATTTTCAGTGATCTCTATAAGGATCAAAATACCAAGTTTTCATCAAAATCAGGAATGATGCCCATGGAGTCCCTGGTTGATTTGGCATCAACTGAATTGCCTGTCAAGTTATGTCAGGTTTCACTCAGTTTTTGCTCTAGAGCCTGGTCTAAAGAACATAAAGGAACTCCTCCCTTAGTTGTAGTTTATTGAGGTCTTCAGTTTTGTTTCCAGGTCGATTAGATTCAGATTAGACTAGATTACAGTAAATCAGATCAGACTGATAACCTTCAAGATAAACAAAAAAGAAACATTGTATCACTTAAGAAAAGTTTACACTAAACAAATTCACAGCTATTACTTTAAGCACTGTAGTTCAGCACATTTCTTCCATGTAAAATCAGAACATCATATCCCAGTTTACATATGCAGCATACACAATCAAGAAACTAATTAAACATTATCATTAAACGCTTTTCCCTCCAAGCATAAACCATGCCTTTTCAACTTTCCATACAAAATAAATGAGTCACCAATTAGCAAACAAGCTATCCACCAATATCATTTACACACAGGTCAAATCAAACATTTTAGCTTCCTGAATCACTGATTCTGAAAACACAGGCTTCAAGTCTTAATTAACATTATTGAATATCTCCACAGTTAAATCAATACTGAAAATGGCTATTCCTTTACCAGTTGTGTCTTGAGCTGAATGTTCTTTTGTGTTTTGCTCTTTGCTGAAAGAATCCTGTGTATTTCCTTTGTTCACAAACTTTTTCTCCCATGGAGTTGTACAGGCCTTATAGCTGCTTCAGGAAGTTCAGGGTGATCTCTTTGGTTACTAACACACAGATCCTCTCTCTGCCCTCTACAGGTCTGGAGGTTTGGAGCTGAGATGTCCGAAAATGTTTGTTAATTGTCTCATAAGTGGATGAGGTTTCAGTGTTCTTTGAGTTGACGCGACACTTCCCACTTGACCTCCTAGTTCTTGAACCCAGGGAGGTCACATCAGTTGTGAATGCACAGTGTCAGATTCATTCTTTATGGTTTTGCTTTTGTTCTTCCGTAGGCAGTAGAACGATGACACATCTGATGTCCTTATGAAGAACTGCAGCAGGGATTTTGTTTAAGAGTTTCTTTGCTTTCTTCCTTTGATCAGATTTCATGGTCAGGACTGGTTAACTGGGGAAGGTTTTTACATGTACATCTCTGACAATGCCCCTCTTGTCAGCGTCGACACTGATGACTCGGGCAAGTTTATACTGACCCCTCAATGCATCTTGGTCAGCCACAGGCTAAGAGGCCAGTTTCTGCATCTTTGTACACAGCAAATCTGTTGAGGGTGGTGTCTTGAAAGGCTGCACCTTCTTGAACTGTAAGGAAGAGATCTCTTTGCGCTTCTTCATACTCACTGACAGTAAGTACAGCTTGTTTGGTTTTTAACTTTACCTCTATTGATGAAATTTCCTCCCACTTACGCCTACGTGAAGCTGTGGTTGAGCTCTTTGTCGGTACCATCTTCGACTTCATTGCAGCTCTCCATACCCAGGCAACGACTCTAATCAACATGGTTAGGTTGTTGAACTTTCTTGTATCAATGAGTTTTCTCACTGCAGAGCCAGCTGGTGGTCTATAGACTTGAATCTTGGATTCTTTTCTATTTGGGTTGCTGTGCAGTACGACATGGTCATTCTCCTCTGTCACTGCTACTGGAGGATTTGGAACTGCTGCCCCAGATGTCACATCACCTTTGCTCTTCTTGACCTGTGACCTGGTCAGTGCTGCTGAGAAGGACTTCCTTTGGAGTCTGTCTATGCCTTCTTTGGCAGACTTTGGAAGGTGATCTGGCTGAGACGTATATATTCTTCAAACAACTGGATAGGTTCTTCCCTCAACTCCTCAGACAATGGTTTGTCCCAAGTGTCTCAGGTCGTGCTGCTTCCAACGTCTTGGAATGCTCTTCTGAATGGTACCCTTTTCTTTAACAGGTGTAACAAGACCTATTGGTTCATACAGGCTAGCTACTTGGCTTAGCAACTGTCTTCTAGTTAGTGGGTTAGGAGTTTTCCCTCTCACTTCTTATCCAAGGAGATTTTGACCCACTCTCATTTTCTTCCTCCTCTTTGTGAAGTTGATTCAGGTCATGGGGTACAATTTGTTACTTTCAACAAGGTAACCGACTCTCAGGGCTTTGTTGTCTTCTTCTCTCATTTGGTTTGGGAGAATAATCACTCTGTCTGACGATACTCCTGGCTTTCCTGGCACATGCTTCTGTCTCACACGTTAGCCTGACCATACCCAAGGTTTGAGGAAGAATCCACCTGTCCTCAGGATTTCCTCAACCCTTTTGGTGTTCTCGTCCAGACAAGAGACAAGACGTTCCACCCACCTACCTGGATGGGCCGCCTCAATCTGGGACCCAAGTGCAAACATGCAGCAGGTGATACCTCAACACCACACCAGCACTGATCCCCATCAGGCCTGACCCTATTAGCTGTCCAATTGTTTCAACTCTTCCGGGGAAGAGGCTCCCGAAGACCCCCATCCCCTTCATGATGCGTGCAGCCTTTCCTGTGGGTGGCTGCAGCAGAGCTACCCCCACTGAGAGCATATGGGTATCATGCCTGTTTATACTAAGCAGTTGTGAGTTGTTTTACGGTGGCTGGAGTGCCAATCCTGCTACCAACCATCAATTTTTTTTCCCTGCATGTTGGAGGACCACTTCCAGGGCCGGATGCAGTTTAATGACCCAAGACATATATGATACACACCTATATACATATGAGAGGGAGTGACTCTTGAAGCAGAATTCTGATAACAAAAATGTAAAATAAAGTGATTGTTTTTAATGATAATGATTCCTGTGAGGAAAATATTTTTTGCCTCACAGGGGGCATGACGCTCAATGGGCTAATCCTCTGCTTGTGATCAGGCTCAAGGAGCCATAGACATGTGACTACTCTACTGATACTGGGCTTGAACTGGCAACCATTTAATCGCAAGCACCATTCCTTACCCTGCTGAGTCACACACCATCCCTTTAGATTGTAAGCTTGTACAGAAGCATGCACACAAAATTCCATAATCTGAAAGCAGCTCTGAGTAAGGAAAATGCTAATATTTTGGATGGCTGTTAATACACTATATAATAAAAGTATTGGGACCTCTTAAATTCACAACCATTGCCACATGTATATAAAATCCTCACCTAGCCATGCAGTTAGGTTTACAAACATTTGTGAAAGAATGGGTCATTCTGAAGAGCTCAGTGAATTAAAGTGTGGTACTGTCATAGAATGCCACCTTTGCAATAAGTATGTTAGTGAAATTTCTTCCCAGCTAGATATTCCACAGAGAACTGTAAGGGGCATTATTGCAAAGTGGAAGCATTTAGTAACAACAGAACCTCTGCCACAGAGTACTAGACCACATAAAGTAACAGTGGGGTCACTGAGTGCTGAGGCACATAGTGCGTCAAAGTCGCCAGCACTTTGTTGACTTAATTACTGCAGAGTTCCGAACTATCTCTGGCACAAACCCCAGCAAATACCAGTGCAACAGGAGCTTCATGAAATGAGCTTCCCTGGCTGAGCAGCTTTGTGCAAGCATCACATCACCAAGCGAAATTCCAAGCATTGGATAGAGTCATGTAAAGCACACTGCTACTGGACTGTGGAACATTGGAAACATGTTCTGTGGAGTGACAAATCATGCTTCTCTGTCTGGCAGTCTGATGGATGGGTTTAGGTTGCCAGGAGAACGTTACCTGCCTGACTGCATTGTGCCAACTATAAAGTTTGGTGGAGGAGAGATAATGCTAGTGGGTGGTTTTCAGGGGCTGTTCTTGGCCCCTTAGTTACAGTGAAAGTAACACTTTGGCATACCGATGCATTTTGGACAATTCTATGCTTCCAACTTGGGAAGAGCAGTTTGGGGAGCAGCCTTTTTTGTTCCAGCATGATTGCGCTCCAGTGCACAAAACAAGGTCCATGAAGACATGGTTGGGTACGATTAGTATGGAACAACTTGACTGGCCCACACAGAGCCCTGACTTCAACCCCATAAAACACTTTTGGGATCAACTAGAACATAAAACACCATAAAACACTTTTGGGATCAACATCAGTGCCTGACCTCACAAATGCTCTTCTGGATGAATGGGTAAAAATTCCCAGAAACACACTCCAAAATCTTGTGGAAAGCCTTCCCAGAAGACCAACAGCTGTTTCAGCTGCAAGGGGGGGACCAACTCCATACTGATGCCAGTGGATTTAGACTGGGATGTCATAGAAGTTCCTCTAGGTGTAATGGCTAGGTGTCTCAAAATCTTTTTCCATATAGTGTATCTACAAACTCGGAAACTTTGGACTTTTACCCAAATAAGTTCCCAAGATACATTTTGGCAGAAATGAAATACCGCCCAAGCCTAAATGGTAGCTCAAATAAAAAAAATGTTTTCAGTTTCTAAACGTGAAAGTAACGTCTTCAAGTAGAAATGTGAAAGGCAAATGTGTGGGGAGTATGGTGTAAGTGGGTTAACATACTATAAGCTGGGCATTAATAATTTTTAAGTGGTTCTTTCCCAATCGTGCATTTAAAAACATATAATACACGGTTTGACATGCATTAATCCCTTCATAATGCAGTTTGGCGTGGTAATTTGAGTGTTTCTTTTTTAACTTTTATAGGTCAATGAAAGTAGGGCTGATCATAGTTCATCACAAAATACTTACAGAAATGTCTCCATGAATGCATGTATACTTCGGCGACAAAAGATGCAAACATTAATGAAGGAACTATTACAATCACAAGGAAATATCCTGGTAGGAGAAAGCAAACATAAGTACGCATTAGAGGTATACAAAACACGCACTAATTTCACATTCAAGCATTCATATATATATATATATATATATATATATATATATATATATATATATATATATATATATATTCAATTGAATCACGGTTAATGACTTTGGGCTTTATTTTCCACTGAGGCACATCACGCTACAAAGTGCTTTTGATAGTTTTGTACCAGTGCATTGCTCATTTTCAAGGCATGTGTGCATGTTGTCAAAATGGCAAATGACTTTGTGCTTGCTTTGCACTTGTAGGAGTGGTGTTCTTTAAAAGAGGCGTGGTTGGGGGCATTGGCAGTGCGTTTCTACTTTAAGGCAGCAAAATCACCTTGCATTTTTGACCAACAAAAACTATGTCTAAAGTCTGTGACACATTGCTAAACTGTATTTAAGCGGCGCGTTTCAGAAATTTTATTTATACATGTTTTATTACAGAGTACATCTGATCAAACTGTTTAATGAAACACCAAAAGAAAAGAATATACAGTACAGGCCAAAAGTTTGGACACATCTTCTCATTCAATGTGTTGTCTTTATTTTCATGACCATTGGTAGGTTCTCAATGAAGGCATCAAAACTTTGAATGAACACATGTGGAGTTATGTACTTAACAAAAAAAGGTGACATAACTGAAAACGTGTTTTATATTTTAGTTTATTCAAAATAGCCATGCTTTGCTCCGATTACTGCTTTGCACACTCTTGGCATTCTCTCGATGAGCTTCAAGAGGTAGTCACCTGAAATTGTTTTCCAACAGTCTTGAAGGAGTTCCCAGAGGTGTTTAGCAAGTGTGCAAAGCAGTAATCAGAGCAAAGGGTGGCTATTGTATATTGTTGTGGCATGTACTGTATATTAAGTCAAGAACAAACCATATGATTAAAAAAAAATTTCGAGTTCATTATCAGAATTAAGCACATACCGTAATGGAAAGGACATTTGGATTGCTGACAGTGCATTTCAGGTGTTAAGATAAGTCAGGGCGACATTACAATACAGCCCTCAGAAGGTTGCAGCATTCGTTGGTGTGTGTTGTTTATTGCTTAACATTACCATGCATGAAAGATGTCTGTTGGACTTAAATGAGGACATATTAGAGGACTTTAGAAGGCGTCATGCTCAACTGCATGTGCCGATGCTTTTAAAGGTGAGGTGACGTACCATTCCAATTGGGTCATTGCATGTTATGCCCAAAAGAAGCGTATGAACCATTTTGCGGCTATTGCTGTGGCAAAGTCTGGTTTTTCCACAGTCAAAATAGCTAAATGTATTTGGACACACCTGCAAATGTCAGCTGTGTGTTGCTCTTTATGCTTTGCGTTCAATTGTCAATATTGAGCCCTTTGTTTCATGATTTGTACAGTTAAGCAATCCACATGTTACCTGCCCTTCTTTCTTTATTTAATCACATGGCCTTAACAGGAACACAGACTACAGTCGATTCTTCTGCATTGTGACTTTCCCCATTGCAGTTTCAAGATAGGGTCGGCATTAAAAATTAAATGGGAATTTTTTGAGAGTTTTTGACCGCAGACAACATGCAAAGGCCAGCAGAGGACACACAAAAATTTAGTAGCTTATAAATGCATAAAAAATATGCACAATGCAGGTTTGGAGGACACCCAGCATCGCGCATGACATCTTCCATTGATCTCGTAATGATCTTTGTATCTCACGTTCCTCGTATCGTATTGTTTCGCTTCATGCACCATGGGGACCAAATCCCAGGGGGCCTGTGCCCATAACCTCCAAGATACGGAATGGTTTACTGTAGAAAGGATAAAGTAAACCTTGGCAAATGTTCTTCTCCATCAAGCATGCAGAGGTGCTTTTATCCATCCCCCACTGTGCTGCAACCACACTTACATCATGTGACAAGTCTGGACCAATCAGGGATCAGTTGCACTTCTCTGCATGATGATTTATCAATTCCCTTATTTAAAGGGTAATGTCACTGCTGTATAGAGGCCAGAAAAGGTATGCTCTGCTTCACTTTAATGACAAAAAAAGCTTTGAATAAGCAGGTTTTTGCACTTTTTGTATAATTGTGTGGGGGAGGTTCTGTTGAACATTACACAAAGAAGATAAGATCTGAGTTTTGCAGAAGAATGTGAATGTAGAGAAATGAAACTACTGAGAGTTTCACAAAAACTTCATCTAACTTCGGGAAGGCTCACCTGATATAAAAACATTGTGCACCAAGGTAATAAGCTGATTATAAACAGCAAGAGTCATAAAATATGACAATGAAGGAATACCTGTACGGGCAAAAAGTCCAACAAATTAGACATAATTTTTTTCATTATTATAGATAACATCATAACACATTTTATTACAGAGTACTGAATCGCCTCAGTAAAAACTACCCAGTGTTTCAACAGATGTAATTTGTTCTGGATAAACAATCTGCTATGCTTTTAAAATAACCGAAACATTAATAAAATCATGTTTTATTGTTTTACTTCTTATTCTGTTTAGTTTCTTTTGTGTCTTTTATGTAAGTAGCTTAGTATTTACCAATATAACTTCTAAAGGAAAACCAATTGAACAAACACCATATAAATTACTGTTATGAAAATCCCTGTCTTATGCATTTACTTCCTACAATAGGCCCCAGCCCCCTTGCTGGACAAGTGGTCGGAAGATTATGGATTTTATGAAAACTGTAAAAGTTCATGTGTCTGTGTCTATAATTCAGTATAATCTAAAAGACAGAGACACTGCTAGATTTCAATACAATGCAATATTCCTGTGAAATAACACTGGTCTACACTTTAAAATAAAAATACAGGTTATCGAAACTTGAAGATATACTTACACATAAATAAATAATTTATTCTAGGATGCTTTTCTTCTGCAGGTTTCATTATGTAATAGGTCAGAACAATCCCACAGCTAACAACTGAAAAGATGCAAAAATTAGTTGTCATGAAATTTGCATGAAATACACAAGTATAAAGAAGGTTCCGTTCCTAATAGAATTGCCATTATAAACACTATCAATATTTGCTATTTTTCCACTGAATGCAAAATTTAGCATAGTTAAATGATTTGTATTCGGTTTGGAACACACAACAAAGGGATTTGCAGGTAGCCATGCGGCCAACAGGGAAAAACACAAAGGCTGACAACAGGAGGGACAGGATGACCAGCAATGCCTGCTGGCCAAAACAGGGAAGGGAACATGAAAGACTCAGACAGACGGGTGCTGAGCCTGACACAAGTTAGCTTGTTTGACACTTTCAGTTGAAGCAGTTACTAGGCAATTCTCATGAGACTCATAAGACCAAAAGGAGGTGTTTTTGATATGACATGTTTTTATTATTTAATTAATTTAATTTGCTGTAAGTTGCTATGTTTTGGAGCTGCATTCCCCTAACCCTAACCTTATTTGTCCTATTGGATATGTCCATTTTAGTGCGTGATTTTACTTTACGCAAGGTTGTTCAGGAACGCATTAGTCACGTTGTAACAGGACTGACTGTTATTATTGTAGCACGGGCAGACTGAGATATTGTGGTGATGGCAAATAAAGACAAAAAGGAACAGACTGACACAAAGTAGCTCTTGATATCCGTCCTTAAAGAAACCGCACAATAAGCAACAATATCACATCGACAAACATGGCAGACAAACACGAGGAGGTTATACACCACTTGTGTAGGATATTACACAACACTAGAGCACATCAGGATTACACATACAACACAGGTAAAGGCACATGCGATAACCGGATACACAGCACAACAAGTATCAAGTATCTACATTAACAAATATAAACAAGGGCTATATACACGCGCTCACAAGGCATTCCGAGATATACAGATGCCGCTGGCACTACACTAAGACTGCAATGAAATGCATATTGGTAAAGCCAAATCCCTAATATTATCATTTATCCAGGTAATGATTTTTAGAACCATGCTCTTTAACCAAACATGTCAATACCAAGCTAAATATGTGGTAATAATCAATCAAACATGTTGCTATCTAGCCAAATATGCATTACTAATTTAAAAAAATCACTATGAAGCTGATTATGAATGAATAATCTAGTAACCATCTGTTATAATTTCAATGTACACAATGTAAACTATTTTAAAATAGTAGTTAATAAAAACAGACCTTTTTAAAATCATTCATCAATGTATTTTATTCAGGCAAATGCTTTCTGTAACCACCAGAATCTTAAAAAATAACTGTAATACAAATATTTGGTCTTACTGGCCAGCAGCGGTTCTGAGCTTTCATGGTACACTACAGGCCAGGAGTTTGAGCCCACCCTCGGATTAAAAAAAAATAAATGATGCACTGCTTTGTTAAACTTTTATTAAACTTTTTATTATAGAAAATATTAGAAATACTTGTACATGTAACTGAATGGTTTTCAGTGTTTGATAGCTTGCAGTAACACATTATTTAGCCAC
The DNA here is from genome assembly GCF_023856365.1 of Brienomyrus brachyistius. NCBI lineage: Eukaryota > Metazoa > Chordata > Actinopteri > Osteoglossiformes > Mormyridae > Brienomyrus > Brienomyrus brachyistius. Next base: position 1,815,618 of record NW_026042306.1, on the reverse strand, counting down.
AAATGCTGAATCTATTGGTTTTAAAGAAGACATATCAGGTCTGTCTGACATGTACTTTGTGTTGGAATTCTATTTTCTATTGTAAGAACTTGATTTGCTCTTGGTTTCTCACAATTGTATCTTAATGAACTAAATGAGCCACTTGTCTGCCTTGTCCAAGATCAGTTTGTGGGAGGTTTAATGCACTGTCTGCTCCTAGTTTTGATCTTCTGTTGTATTGTATTACAGTTAAGTCAGAATTTTTGATGAATATTTGTTATTTTTATGCTTGTAATGGCTTGTAATGCTTAAGAAAGGTGCTGGGAGAGTTTGGACACATGTTATTTCCAAAAATTGCTGGAAAGGATGGTGTGACTGTGCTGCTGTGATAAAGGCAAGAGGTGGTTATTTTACTTTTACTAAGGCACTCATATTCATTAACTATTCATTAATTTCACTTAAAATATACATTAAATTGTTACATTACACTTCAAAACTAGTCACAGTTACAATTACGCAGTTACATTCATTTTAAGTACTTTTAATATTTTCTTGTAGCAAAAGTTGGAAAAAGCAGTGCAATTTATCATTTATTTAAAAAAAAAAAATCAGAAGGTGGACCCAAACTTCTGTCTGGCCTGTATTGTAAATCAGCCAGTCTCTTGACTCCACCCACTCAGTAGGTGAGCCAAAGCAGATGAGGATGGGTTAAGTATCGGGAACCGGTTCCAAATCAGAACCAGTTCTAAATTTCTAAGAACCAGGTTACTGATAAGGCATTTGAATTATGGTTCCAGTTATCGATTCTCACATGAGGATTTTTAATGTACTATGTAAGGGATAATGCATGATAACTCCACTTACATGTTTATACTTGAAGATGTTATTTTCACATTTATGAACCAAAAACACATTTACTTGTAGAACTACTACTTAGACTTGAGCAGTGTAATGGCATTACTGCATACAGCAGTATTTCTTCTTTCAGAGAAACTATGGGCCTTATTTTGCATCAGCAGAAAATGTGACTCAAAGTGGCTTTGCAATTTTCATACTAGTGCATTCCTCATTTTCACACGAAGCGCACACAACGTCAAAATAGCAAATGATTTTGCGCCCGCTTCCTGCTGGTAGGAGTGATGTTTTTCATTATGGCGAGTCTTTGCACATCATTAGTGTGTTGCTATTTTTAATTATTTTTATTTTTAAAAAAAAAATAATAATAATATATGTGTATATATATGGTGCTGCAGTGGTTAGCACTGTTGCCTCACACCTCTGGGACCCGGGTTCGAGTCTCCACCTGGGTCACATGTGTGTGGTGTTTGCATGTTCTCCCTATGTCATTGGGGGGTTTCCTCCAGGTATTCCGGTTTCCCCCCACAGTCCAAAAACATGCTGAGGCTAATTGTACTTCCTAAATTGCCTGTAGGTGTGCATGTGTGAGTGAATGGTGTATGAGTGTGCCCTGTAATGGGCTGGCCCCCCATCTTGGGTTGTTCCCTGCCTCGTGGCCATAGCTTCCAGCGTAGGCTCTGGACCCCCCGCAACCCAGTAGGATTAGCGGTTATGGAAAATGGATATATGTATGTATGTATGTACATATATATACTTCTTCCATAACTGCTTATCCAGTATATGATTGCAGGAAGCATAAGGCGTAAGACACACTGGATGAGGCATGATGTGTGACATACTGCATGAGGTATGAGGCATGAGACACTGAATGAGGCATGAAAGATCTGGAGCTTACTCCGGAAATGGAAGAAGCCTCAGAAGGTCATTTAAGTCGTCATGAAAGTCATGAAAAAAAAAATTCTCTTTGTAAAAAGAAATTTAGCAAACACACCATTATAATAATCTGCCGTAGGTCAGGCACTGCTACCTTTGACGTGTGATTCCAATGGGTTTATTACTTGTTATGCGCATAACCAAACTCTGACTCTGGTTAGGACAACATTTTTGCACCTTCCACTGGAACAAAGTCTGCTTTTTCCACTGTCAAAATGTTGAAATGAATTTGTACACACCCATTAATGTTAGTTGCACTTTGCACTTTAGGTTGTAAAAATAGAGCTCTGTATCTTATCCATTAGTAAGAGTCCCTAAGCTAGTCATACTTCAGAAATTGCTTGCTGCTAAGCCCAAAGAGGTAAGAAGCATGCACTTATTGCCGCACCTACCACACGACAAAACACCTCAGGGATGAGAACCTGAGTGCAGCCATGTGGCAGGCAATACCTCAGTATCACACTAGTCCAGTTTTTTTTCTGGTGGCTGGAGTTCCAATCCTGCCAACAGCCCCCAAGTTTTTCCCCTGTAAGTTAAAGGACCTCCTTAAAGGGCTGGATGTAGATTAACATCATACTCAGAACAAGAGCCTTGCTCAAGGGCACAACAGAGTAGGATCACTGCAGGCATTCATCAGATCTGAACCAGCAATCTTCCTGTTACTGATATACATCTCCACCTAAAGGCTGAAGCCGAAAGAATAGTTTTCATGTACAAACGTATAAGCCAAATGTATAGCTACCATGATTTAAGTGGGTAAATGTACTCCTAGCCATGCTTCTTTAAATGCATAGCTACGGAGGCTACCATGGGGCAGCGCGGCAAATTGGACTGGTGCCAACCGTATAAACTGTTGCTATTGCAATGCACGATAATGTCTTTTGTTGTAATGTCATGTGTAGTGTTTAATGTTAATTGCTGTACATAGTGTGTGCGTGTGTGTGCTTACCATGCGTGTTAGGAGTAAGCGGGGCAATGGTCATGGTGGCAGAGTGAATGTGTTGTCTGAGTGACTGTTACGGGTGCAATACACACCACCTTCTGGTCAAATTTTATTGCCTCCTGCCATTTACTACACCTTCCTACACCATGGTCAATCAGTTCGTTATAATATATTTCATTCATTCACTCCAGCATTGTTTTACTAATTTAGCATTATATACCTCCTAGTGTGTTATGACAAGTATGTTATGAGTAAAACCTTACTGTAAAGTAAGTAAAACCGATCATCAAACCCAGACCCAGACAGTTTTGGCAGGTCTGTACAGTATGACCGGACTACAAATGCATTACATCAGTAAATCATTTTGGTATTTAATCACTAACCACAGGCCCTGGTCCTCTGCCTGAAACACTTTTTTTTGTCTAAGTCAGCTCAGGCAATTTCTTTGTTTTTATGCTTTCTGTTCAGTCACATTACTTAGAATTACAAATTATAATTGATTCCTGATGCTGCTATCGAGCTAGGACAGCACTAACGGCTCCGGGAAAAACAAAGCTGGAGGACTGCATGTCTACATGAACAGCTGGTACACTGCCACGGACACAGCAGACAAATTCAGCTCTCCTCCTAATGGTGAAGTGCTGATAGTAGTAATTACGGCCAAATATGTACTTCCTTCCCCCCCAAAACACACACATGCACACACACACACACACACACACACACAGACACCAGTACACAAAGTTATTAATAACCAGCTAAAGGCATATCCAGATGTGGTGATGATTGCAGCTGGGGACTTTAACCACACTGATCTTAAGACAGTCATGTCTGCAAGAATGTAAACTTCCCTACGAGAGAGTGTAACATCGTGGATCAGACGTAGATAAACATACCAAGGCAAAACAGTGTGCACACTAGGGTAATCACATCGACCAATATGTATAAATACATACATACATATTTTACATTCATACACATGCGCACATACAGTACAATGAAATTGAAACACCTGGTCAATACTGTTTGAGGTTTCACACCTATATATGCACGGCATGGTGACCAGATATCACTGATTGCACATTCCTTCAGTAAGAGCAGAGTGCGAAAGTTGCATTAGCAGAGCAATAGCACAGCTGTACATAAAATATTGCAATCCACAAAAAAAGAATTCAAAAGAGGCCAAACTGTTGGTGTGTGTTTTGTGGGGTGTCTGTGACCAAGACAGCAAGTCTTTGTGGTGTACTGAGAGCATCCCATCACGAAAGATGGACCACATCCAACGGAAGTAACTGTGGACGCAACAGGAAGCTGTCTGAAAGGGATATATAGGTACTAACATAAATTGCATCCAAAAGACCCAAAACTACAGCTGTCCAACTAGAACAGAATTAAAACTGCACCTTGACTTTCCAGTTTCCAACAGGCTGTTGTAATCAAACCTTTGGTCACTCATACCAATGCCAAACATCAGTTTCAATTGTGCCAGCAGGGCAAATCTTGGGCTGTGGACAATATGAAACATGTATTGTTCTCGGATGAGTCCACCTTCCTGTCTTTCCCACATCTGAGAGAATTACAGTATGGAGAAGCCTCTGAGAGGCTTACCACCCAGACTGTTGCATACCCAGAGTGCTAAGGGTGGGTGAAATCTTTGCTCCTGCCTGGTCCCTTCCGTCCTTTGGTTGGTTTCCCCCCTGTTGGTTTTGTTCCCCCTGGTGGTTCTGTCACTTTGGTCAGTTTGTCCTCTGGTGTTGTCCCTTCATGGTCCCCGTCCTTGGTGTCCTTGGGTTCTGTGTTCCCATCTCTGGTGCCCCAGTGTGCGTCTGTGTGCTCTGTGATTTGTCAGTTGGTTTCTTGGTTGGTGTTTTTGTCCATGTTTTGCGTGTCGGTCCTGTTCCTGTTGCCTTTGGGGAGGGGGGGGGGGGGCAGGGGGTTCCTGTCATGTGCTGACCATTCTGATTCCCTTGTGTGCCATGTCCCCTTATCTACCTCGTGTGGAATCCTCATTTTATCAGCTGTTACAAGTTCTGTTTAAATTACTCCTGTGTATTTAAGTGCTTTTCTGTCAACGTTTTCTAGTCTGGTCATTGATATCGTTGTATGTTCTTGAGCATGTTTTCCCAAATTAAACCATGTGTTCACCTGACTCCTGCTCCTCCTTCCCTACCCTGTGCCCGTTTGTGTATGACACAGACCTTCAGTCCACTGCTACTTTGGATGTTGGACTGCCAGAAAAGGTACAATTCCCGTAAATGTTGTTTATGCCTGTTTATTAAATTACCATTAGTATGGAGAGCCTTATAATATCCTTTGTCCTTATTAGATACACTAATCATCAAAGTCATAAAATCATCTTCCTGCTACGTTAGAATCTCCATTGAATAAGTATTTGTAAAAACGCTTAGGCTAAAAACTGGGTTTATTTTACATTGACTGGCAACCCTAGTGTGTATGTTCGTGCATGTTGTTCGGCTTGTTGGGACCAGTGTTTTTATCGTAAACTAAAACTGAAATGAAAATGGAAATTAATTTTAAAAAGAATATTCATTAACTGAAATAAAAATGAAGCTGGGGAACTGGGAAATGATTTACTTCCATAATGCACGTCCTAAAACAGTCAGCATCTTGTCTAAAGCACAGTGAATGATTATATGTGCATGTTAGTATAAACTCCGTGAACTACTGCAGGCAATAATTTGGCGCAAGTGCAATATTCACCAGGTCTTCAGATGACGGGCGAAACATTTGTCTGGATGCTGAATTTTCAGTACTATACGGACGTTTACTTACACCCACAATTTGGTAAGCAGATTAATAGTGCAATAGTATTGCTACATTTAATAAACATGTCAGACTTGAAACTGCAAAAATACCTCCATTCCACTGGTGCCTTTTTACCTGGTTTATCCACAATATCTGCTCTTTTAAGATGTTGTGACTTTCTTCATCACTTCCATGATTTAACAAAAGCCACATGTGGTGCACTTTGCTAACTTTATGTTTAATAAACACAAGGATATGCCGAATTTATACAGATTCCTAACTTTTGGGCATCACAATATATCTCTAATTGTGGACATAAGTAAATGTCTGTATAGTGCCAAAAAGCCGGTCCATTATCTAAAACCCTACAATGACAGTATGTACCTATCAAAATCAAATTAACTTAAATAAGACAGTCAGTCTGATTTCCGAAAGAAAAATTGTTTACATTACTTGAAACATCGGTATAATAGCTGATAGATTAATCTATTAAAAATAGTCATTAATGGCAGCCCTAAATTGATTGTATAATGGATTGATTGATTGTATAATATCAATAGTGCAATAAATCACTTTTTTATCATGTAAAATTTATACTGGGGTTATTGCGGATGGTATGACATGGCACAGCTCTACAGAGTGCAGCACGGGGGTGGGTCAGTCATGGATTGGGCCGCAATATTATGAAATTTTTCTATATGGGCACGTCACTGTCAAGGACTACTGAACCATTCTGGCAGACCATGTTCATCCAATGGGTTAAACTATGTACCCTAAGGTGGTACCATGTATCAGGATGATGATATACCAATACACACAGCAAGACTGCTCACAGAAGGGTTTGATGAACATAAAAGTTGAGCATCTCCCATTGCCTGCAAATTCACCAGATCTGAATATTATTGAGCCACTCACTCATTTGGACGAGTGAGTCAGGAAATGTTTTCCTCCAGCAGTATCAAATAGTTACCTGGCCACTGTTCTGCAAGAGAAATGGCTCACAATTGCTATGGCCTCTGTGTGGGACTTGTATCTGGCATTCCCAAGATGGATTGATGTTGTATTGGCCGCAAAAAGAGGCTCTACACCAGACTAATAAATTACTGTGATCTAAAATCAGGTGTTTCAATTTCATTGTCCAAACCCTTTATACGTATACATACACATGCACACACACAAACACACACACATACACACACACAAAGTGAAAATAAACAAGATGTTTTTTTAAATCCTTGCTGTCTATTTCTGGTCCAAAAATGGCCAAAACAAATTCAATATGAACATATTACAGATGTACAAACATGCTGATATACTCACGTGGGAATAGTACTACAATCATTGGAACTATCAGTACAGTCAGCATTTCTTTGCTCACTGTGTCTGTGAAATATTTCGTGAGGTACACGCCAACAGCAGCTGCAATGAGGAAAGAATGCTGTCAGTCATCATGGAATTCATGCCAGATACAAAAACCAATGCATTTAAAACCCTGCACTGCACAGGGGCTCTGGGTCTGAATCCCATTTTGGACATTTGGGGAAGTGAAAGTACTTCCCAGTTTAATAAGCAAATTAAAATGATCTATGCAAAAGTAACAAGGATGTAGGGGGGCACTATACATATATACATACACACACATACATACACACACATAAAACGATAACAATAATTAAACCAATATAATTTTCCTCAATATCAATGCAACAAATGCTCAATAAAAATATTATATAATTTGAGACCCAAAGTGTCACCAGCAACACACTTTGCATCACAAGGAAATGATGTCACTTTCTCTGTGACTGTGAGGACCAGCAATGGAGCACAAGCACAAACACAGCCATAAAAACACAAGTGGGGATTTTATTGAACAAATGAGAGAATGCAATAGGGTAGTCAGTCAGACAAAAGACAACACAGTCAAAACAAGTGGGAAACCAAAGCAACCCAAATGAAAGTCCATGTCATGACCTGCTCGTATGATCCTCCTGTGTGCCACACCCCTCATTTACCACGTGTGCAATCCTGATTGTGGCCAGCTGTTATGTGTTATTTCTGCTTAGTCCTGTGTATTTTAGTCCGCGTCTGATTCTGTTTCCCCAGTCCTGCCATAGAAGTGTTTCGCCGTGTTGTTTTGGATCTCCATGTGCCTAACCCTGATTCCATATTTCCTGTTCTCTCGCCCTGCACACGGTCATCACAATATGACTGGACTCCCAGAAAACGCAGCTCCGCTTGCCAACAGCCAACGCGTTGGTCTATTACAGGTAGTAATGTATTGGCTAAACCAGCCCGAGGTTCAAGAGGATCCCGTGTCTTCTTTCCTCGCCGGGTCACAGGAAGAGCCTCTCCTGAATCTAAACCCTGCAGTGTTTGCACTACCCTGGAACGCTTTCTTGGAGCTACCCCACCGGGATCAGCAGCACACTCCTTGACTGGGACACGTCTGGCTCTTAAAGGGGCCAGGCCTGTTTGGGACACCACCCCGTAGGTCCCAAAAGCTTTTAAAGGGGCAAAGCCTGTTCCTGTGCTGCCTGACCCACCTGTTCTGCCCTTGCTGCCTGACCAGCCTTTACCTGATGTTCCTGACCCACTAGTCCCAACAGCCGCCCATGCCTGTGGCAGTGCCTGAGGCCCCTGCTGCGGCTCCTGCCACGCCCGAGGTACCGCCTCCGCCTGCTGCTGCATCTGACATCCCAACACAGGCTTCGCCCATGCCCGATCTCCCGGCCCAGGCTCCGCCTGTGCCCGATGTCCCGGCTCCACCCCTCCTGTTTCCTGTCCCGGCTCCCTTGACCCAAATCCCTGAGGTGGTCCGGGACTTTCTGAACAGCGCTCCTTCCCCTGTGGGGGAGGAGGAACACGAGAACACGACACCCACCTTGGTGTCATCTGCAAATTTCACCAGTTTACTGTATATATTGGTATCCATATCATTTATGTAAATTAGGAACAATAGTGGTCCTAAAATCGAACCCTGCGGTACCCCACTATGAACGCAAGCCCACTGTGACATTGTGCCTCTTATAACTACTCGCTGTTTCCTATCTGTTAACCAGTTATCAATCCAGGTCGCTTTGAGTTTAAGTAGGAGCCTCTTGTGGGGGACAACATCAAAAGCCTTTTGGAAATCTAAGTAGATGACATTATAGGCCTTCTTATCATCAACTTCCTGAGTAGCTTCCTCAAAAAACTCCAACAGATTCGTTAAACAGGATCTACCTCTCCTAAATCCATGCTGGCTATCCCGCAATATGTTATTGGAGTCCAGGTAATCTACCATTTTCTCTTTGATTATAGCCTCCATAACTTTACCAGTTATACAAGTTAGACTGATTGGCCTATAGTTAGACAAATTACTTCTATCCCCTTTTTTGAAAATAGGCATTATGAAGGCGTGCTTCCAATCAGAAGGTACCACACCTTCAGATAAGGATTTTGAAGGGCGACGGCGTCCTGGGCTGCCACTGTAATGCAGTATGTATTGCATGTGGGGGAGAAGATGGCAGCCGGGATCTGGGTCTCCACCCAATCCTCGGCTTCTCGTGCCCTTTTGACCATAAGGCCGAGATCTTTGGCCTGATGTCTGGGGTGCAGGGCAAGTAAAATGTGGGGAACCACCTCCTGACCCATCCTGTACCATGGCTGCGGCTCGGGAGTGAGGATGGTAGCTGACCCCCTCGGGGCCCACATAGATGTTTTGGGAAGCAACTTGCCATTTATAGCCTTCCAGCTGCTCCGAAAAAGCTCCTCGTACCACTCAGTGCTATCCCTATCATAGAACAGAGTCACATGAGGTGGATCGGGCGGAGGGACATACAGTAGGGCTCGAGGAGTGAGATCCAGGGCCTCCACATCGAGTAGGCCCCGAGGATGGACACCTGATCGTCCTTTGGAACCATGTTCAGAGTGGAATATGTGGCTCCAGTGTCCACCAGAAATGTCAGTTTTTTGTCCATGACCACGAGGAACAGCACAGGGTCTGCCCTCTCCTCTGTCCCGGGCGTTTCTTGGGGTGTGTCATTGGGAGGAGAAATCTTCCCCCTTCCCACCATCCAGAGCCGGATATTGGCCTCCTGTCTGGGGTGCGGCTTGTGGGTTGGGGGCCATCATGTGTCCCTCATCAGGCTGGGTGCAGAGCAGTGCCCAATGCCCGAAGTTCCCATACCGGTAGCAGGCGCCTCCTCCCGGCTTTACTCTCTTCGGAGTGCCCCTTTCCCAACCTCAGCCCCCTGATCTCCAACCCGGACCACCTCGTGCTCCTCCCCAATTAGGTGCCCACCCGCCGTATTGGCAGGGTGGAGCGGGGTACGTTCCTCCCCACTGGCCTGGTGTGGGTTGTGGGGGTGGCCCCCCTGTGGTCAACTCTGCCAGCATCTGCTTCCCAGCCCCCCTCTTTTTATTCTCGTTGGCCTTCTGCTTAGCCTCCCCCACCTGCAACTCCAGCAATTAGGTTTGGAGCTCTTTAAGGTTAAGCTCTCCTCCTTCTCTGCCTCATCCTTGGCCCCCTGTAGGTGGTGTATCACATGCCTATCCCACACGTGGGAGTCTGCACCTAGTAAGTCTGGGTTGTCCAGGATCGCAGCCCGCACCCCCTCTGGAACCCCCTCCATTACAGCCCGCCGGAACCATTATCGCTGTACCCCCTCCTGTCCGGGGTGACACCCCGTTTCACTGCATCCAATCCTCCTTTCACTTATCCAGGTATTCCCTGGGGTGCATGGTTTTATCCCACGCCAGCTTCAGGATGCCTGCTCTAGTTGGAGGAGGAAACATTTCTCTAATGGCGTTTCCAATGCGTAGTACTACAGCTGTTAAGCTAATGTCATCAGGATGCGTCAGTGTCCCTGCCCTCTTACCTTGGAATGACACGCACCCTCGCTCTCTCCCTCTTCATCGAGGGCAAAGCCCTGAGCCCTCACCCTTTCCTCGAAGAGTGAGGTTTCCCATTTTAGTGCCACCTCTATTCTGGCTATCCGCTCCTCTAACTGGTCCGCAAGGGCTCTGTCCTCTGGATCGTCCTTCCATACCCCCATAACGTGACCCCACATTTCCACCTTTCTACCATCCTCTTGTTTCCCTGCTTTGGTCCCTGCCCACCGACCGGGCGAATCTACTCCCCCTTGTTTCTCTAACTGCTCTCTCCTTACTCAAGCTTCCAATGCCACCTGGTCCTGTCTGCCTTTTCCTTTTTCCTCATCATCCCCGCCTGATGCCTCTGTTTAGCCGCCTTGTCCCTAAGAATAGCGTGCTCCCTTTTTTTTTTCTATGTCACAGTAACTCGCCCAAGGACTGTCTATCTTCTGGCTGATACCCCGCGCCCCGAACCACAGTACACATCCTGTCTTTTGCTGTGGCTACCGCCCTATCTCTCTCCTTCTCCTTTGCTGCCTTTGACACCGCTACTCCTATGACTTGCATTTGCCTTGATAGGGGCTTCCATGCCCCTTTCTTGACTGGGGGAGCCAGGCCCCCGTTGACCACTTTCCTATGGAAATACATCCTCATACATTCTGGCTCGTCCATCTCCCTTTGCAAAACCGTACACTCGGGGCTAGGGTTAATCCAACCACACTTTCTACACCCGCTTTTTACGGGTGGAATATCCAACTAACACACCACCAATACATAGACTGACACGCAACACAAGATAACACAAAATGACACTATTACACTTTTTGGTACTTTGAGACCCCTGGTCTCGGGACTCCAACCTGGTGCTTTGAGGATTTTAACCTCGGGACTCCAACCCGGTGCTTTGAGGGCTCTATACCTCGGGACTCCAACCCGTTTTAGAGAGGCGGAACCTTATTCCTCTAGCCAAACTAGCATTTGTGGGTCCTGAATTCCCCGGGACTCACTGGGACCCTAACCCAGTGTTTCTATTCGCTCGTCAGCGAATAGTGGGGCTGCCACACCAAGGACACCACAGTGGGACTCTAACCCACCGTCCTGGGACTCCAACCCAGCCTTAATATTATTTTACCCAACCTCATCCGCCGCCTCAATTTACTGACGGCCCTGATGGACACTTCGGACTACTTTATTTAGCATAGCCAATGTGCAGATTTTGATATAACAGGCTCTGCTTACCTTTTGTTAGTGGCGCCTGCAGCCTTCCGTGCCCACTCAGGTCTCATCTGGTATTTGCCAAATGCCGACCTCTATCTCATCCCTGACGAGCCCCCAAATTGTTGGAGTACGCCGACTCCACCGGGTCCGTAGATGAGAAGAGATCACCCGGAGGTGTGGATGAGTCGTCCAATAACCTTTATTCCAACAGATCGATCTGGGAACCCTGCGACGCACCGTAACCTCCACAGAGTTCGACTTCCTTGTTGTTCATTGTTTGTCTTATACCCCTTCTACAAGCAGCCCCCGCCCCTGTCCGTACTTTTCCACTTTCTGGCAATTTCGCCTTATCTGGGCAACATGTAGTTCTGTATGTCCGTAGTTATTGTGTCACCTGTATATCATTTGCCTTGCAACTGTCACCGCAGCCTGCGTCAATAGATTAACTTTGGTGCGCACAGAGCCTCCCTATATGTCCTTGGTCCCCTGCAGATATCGCTCTCCACAACACACATGATCTCAATCAATTTTATCCAATAACTGGAGTATTTACTTTAAAATTATGTTGAAAAAACAAAATTGCGATTTACTGCATTTATTTTAGCAGCACAACAATTGGGGTCTGTGTTATTCTGATTCATTAGTCAATCATCTCACTTTAACATAGTTGAGGGCGAATTAGTCAGGACATGCTTTGGTCTGGCTCCAGAGTAGGGCCAGTCTGACGTGTTTTCAGAGCGGCAATTTATGCATACATGCACGGTCCAATTCATGAATTTATGCCAAAACTTCCTGCAAGGGATGTCTTCAACATTATGTTATTTTGATAAGATATTCATCTTAAAATTTACATTAGAAAAGTGCTTAGGTTCTTACAATAATTTCATTGCTTCAAAGAAAATGTGTATTAGCCTAAAAAACTATGAAATGTAGTTTTTTAAATGTTCAAATGGTGATTCCCATTTAGTCACATCAGTTACTAATAGAAAAAAAGCAAATAGGCGGTTACATTTTTGATAAATAGTAATGTCAAATTGGAACCGTGATGTAGACTTGAAACTAGACTGACTCTAATTTTGTCATTGTGAACATCTCTGTCTTTTACATTACAATATAGAAAATAAGCTCCTCTACATAATGCCTTTTTAGATATCTTCAGATTGTAAAACAAACAGATATTTATGAACATGGAAACATACTTACTTGCAAATGAAATATAGATAATCAGAAGAACAGCTATGCCGCCCAGCACTTTCTTAATTGTGCTCAGTGTTATGTTCCCCTGAAGAAAAACGTAGCCAACTGAAATGAGGTAAGAACAGGATTAGGCTGCGAGAAGTTCATGCTAGGCACATGTACATACTGTAGGTTAGGGTGTGTCCAGATCATAGAAGTGTAAGATGGGACATCTGAAACTACCCTAGTTTACGGTGTAAATGTAGACTAGTGGGGTCTGAATGAAAGATCTAAGGATCTATGAATTTGCAGTAGTTAACAAAGTCACTTGTATCTGTACATCTCCATACAGATTCTCATTTCTCAAGTTAACCTAATTGGATGGGAGAATAATATCATATGGTTGACATGATGTATCAAGAGTATACATATGTGGGTAATTATTATGTTCGGGGGGGGGGGGGGGGGGGTCCAGAATTAACCACAGGTGACCAGGTTTACATTACAAGCCTCATTGCTTAATTCCAATTTTTTTGGAACCACATTGTCCACAGAGTTTGGATCTGATTTCCCTATTTTGACGATTCACATTCATAATTGCAAGTGACCTGAATCATTAGTTTTTCAGGGTTATTTAATTGTGTTTTACATCTGTTTAAAGAAACATTTCTGTAGCTAATTCTGCCCCTGACCACTAAAAGTACTTACCTTGCAAAGAAACTATAAAGATCATTGTAGCTATAAATACACCAACAACATATCCAAATGCTACTTTCACAGCGGTATATGTGGAATAATTTGTTGTAAACTCAATGATTGCAACTGAAAAGAAGTAAGAGCAGAGTCAGTCATGACAAAATACATGGCACAAAAACAGATGCTCAGTGGTCCTATATAATGCAGTTTAAAATGGGTTATAAAAGTAATGCTTCTTATTCAATGCTGCAAATTATACTTTCAAACACCTATAGAGTGACTGTAAGTAAGAAATAGTTGGATAGTCCACTTACACAAGGTATAGAGAGTATTTGTAGTATTTCAACAGTTATTAGTTGACAGTCAACAATTCATATAACATCGACTGAGCAGTTAAATTCAATTAAATTATTTTAGAAATATAAAGGTATGTTCATGATGTCACGTTCAGCGTGACTGGGTGATCGCTCGGACAGGCAGGCTGGCAAGGATCGAGCAAACAGGCAGAATACGGGGCAAAACAAGGGGTTTAATCAAAAGGCGGGGATCAGGATACATCAGACGCCAACTAACATCAATGACAGACATCGAACTCTGATAAGACAAGGACTCAAATAGACAGGACTGATTGAAAGTAAACGGACACAGCTGGGTACAATCAGGGAAGCACACGTGGGTAAGCAGGGGGAGTGGCACACACGAGGAGCGGACAAGCCGGGCATGACACATGATTTATATGTTTCATGAATTATATGAGGGGAGGCATGGTGGTGCAGTGGTTAGCACTGTTGCCTCACACCTCTGGGACCCGGGTTTGAGTCTCCGCCTGGGTCACATGTGTGTGGAGTTTGCATGTTCTCCCCATGTCGTCGTGGGGTTTCCTCCGGGTACTCCGGTTTCCCCCCACAGTCCAAAAACATGCTGAGGCTGATTGGAGTTGCTAAATTGCCCATAGGTGCGCATGTGTGAGTGAATGGTGTGTGAGTGTGCCCTGCGATGGGCTGGCCCCCCATCCAGGGTTGTTCCCTGCCTCGTGCCCATTGCTTCCGGGATAGGCTCCGGACCCCCCGTGACCCAGTAGGATAAGCGGTTTGGAAAATGGATGGATGGATGGATGGAATTATATGAATTCTTCATATCCTTCTAATACGAGGTCCTGCGTCACTTGTGTGAAAAGGTGTGCCCTTTCTTTCGTCATTTTTTTTGGAGCCTTTCAAAGACTTGCTGATCATGTTTTTTAAACTCGATATATATGGGTTTTTCAATCAGCTCGGGCACGCACAATCATTTCGGATGAATGGATCCAGCAAGACTAATCTACTACACAGCTGTCTTTGAAAAAACGACTTTTCCCAGATGAGTTTCACCGGCATTAACACATCCAAGATGAGGCGTCTGATCTCACATGATTTAAGCGACGTACGGAAAATATCCCCCACTACTGGTGAACCGATTAGCTAATTTTGTTCTAATTCTGATGTCTTTGTTTTAATAAGTGTTGTTCTTCACCTTTTTTAATTTTATAGGGCCCTGGTGTCTCCAATGGGAACCGAGCCCTGATTTTAAAGCCTGTAGTCATGAAGCACAACAGGCATGCGGATGTCTGTTGCTATAGATGCACCGCAGCATATTTTACCAGTTACTGCTGGTTTATTCTTGTTTTAGTGCTGCCTAGTAAGCACACTTAAAAACTTACATGTGCATATATAAATGATAAAGATTCCACTTCCTAGTCTGTGAGCCCGATCTTTAATCGTCCTTGCTATACCTGTAAAACAGGGAGTTTTATAATGAAATTATGCAGGAATGTCATATCCCGCACTTAACATCACGGGTCACCTAATTACCCCTAATTAATGGTAAAACAATTAGTGCTGTCAGAGAGCTTTCAAATTTACATTTCCATCCATTAAAGGTTTCATCAAAACATGTATCAATCACATCTAATAAAAAATATAACAGCTTAAGACATACAAAACATTTTCTGTTGCAATTAAAATTTTTGTTTAAATGATTTGATAGTAATTATTTAATAATAATCTTACTCTGCAACACAGAAATAGAGAAATGCAGGGTGGCCCACATAAATTAGCCCCACACATAAATTCTATTTGTTAAAATGTAGGGGTACTTACAGTATGTGGGTCACCCTGTGTTAATTCTTCTGCATTTCTAAATTTTCGCCATTTTCTTAG